>NC_090746.1:25028731-25038731 GCF_036898095.1 Palaemon carinicauda
TAGAAGGAAAGACAGAGGAATATGGAAAAGAGACCGAATCTAAGAAAGTGGACCCGAATGGCCATGAAATAAGCTGACAGCGTCAACACAGCAGAAGAGAAAGAAGAGAGACTCCGCCCTTCTTATTGCTACCACCTACAATCTTTTCTTAAATCTTGCAAAAGCACCAGTTTTGAAAATATTAATCTTATATAATACGTTATAATATTGGTAAATATATTAGTTATTATAGACGTATACAGAATATATGTATCAACTATGCTGGCGCTGATTATTATAAAAAAAGTACTGAGAGTCTGAGTACGCAACGTATATGGCACCATTGCTCAATGTAAACAAACTGCATGCGCTGTACGAGTGAAATTAAACAGGGTTGCACAGGATCAACTTCACTTTTTAAACTAATTACTTATGTTGTCATGAAGAAAATAGAAGAGGAAGGAAACGGTTTCAGAAATTAATTAATAAAGGTAGAAACATTATTTTTTTGCAGATGATGCCTTAATAATTGCAGAGGATATACATAATGCAAAGCGTAACATCCAGATATTTGTAGAAACTGGTAAAAAATGTGGGTTAGAAATTAATAAAGAAAAGAGTAATATTATGATTTACAATATGAAAGAAAAGCCAGATAACATAGAGGGAATCAAAGTAGTAGAAAGTTTAACATACTTAGGAATAAAGCTAGACAATAATAGGAATATATTGAAAACTCAGAAAAGGGTAATGATAGAAAAGGCACAAAAATGAGCTAATCTAACATATTCAGTTATAGATAAAAGTTGCAATAAAGCAACGATAGGAAAAACGTTCTGGAAAAGTATTGCTTTACCATCTATTTTGTATGGAATAAGTATTATAATTCTAACAGAAACTGAAATAGAGAAACTACAAAGAATAGAGAATGGGGTATACAGGAAGATTTTAGGTGCCACTAAAAGCACAGCTAATACTTATCTAAGAGGGGAGATAGGTGCATCTTCTATGAAAGCAAGGGTGATAGATGGGAAGCTGCAGTACTTAAATCGTGCCCTGAATGGGATTAAGGAAATACTGAAAATAATTATCCAGGATATTCAAGAAAAAGAAGGAAGATGGTGGAAACAACCTGCAAAGTATTTGGAAGAATTAAGTTTAGGCATACGACAGATAAGAAGAATGAACAAGGCAGAAATAAAATCGGAAACCAGAAAGTGGGATACTGAAAAGTGGAAAGAAATAGAAAGTAAAGTGAGCTTAGAAATATATAGAACGTGGAAGAAAGAAATTAAAGAAGTTACTCTTTGAAAATACATTTGCTTCAGTGATATTTTTTAGAGCAAGAACTAATACGTTAAAACTAAATATTGTAAATAGACACAATGGAGGGAATGTAAACTGTAATTTTTGTGAAAATGAGGAGGAAGATTTGATACATTTTTTGTTGTTTTGCCACGAATATAGAAAAGAAAGGAATGGAGTAATTGAGCTACAACAACCCTACGAGGAAGACCTAAAGAAAATAGTAGGATTATTTTTATTCAGTGAAATAAATAAAGAAAAGAAAAAAAAAGTATTAAACCTGATGTGGAAGAAAAGACAAAACAGTACAAGAAGATAAACTTTGGAGGCGCCGTTGTAAAGGCTACTATACCTCATCCCTGTAAACATGAACCTGTACAGTTGTTCTTGTTCTGACTGTAACTTCTCTCGAATTAATAGTGTCTGTAGCCTATTGTCCCCCTAGTAAGTTGTTTTCGTAGTGTGTTACTTGTACTTTAGTCATTATGGAGTGTTCAAGAAATCCCGAGTTGCTAGATTTTGAAGGCAGTGGCTTCCATGATATTATTTCGCAGAAAAATCAAGATTTCGTGCTCTTACGAACTAATACTAAATCGAGGGAAGATTTCGACAAGTGGAAAGAAATATTCAACATCAACAGTTTCTTACAGTTTCTTAGTTTCTTACAGTTGATGTTCTGGAAGAGGCTGTTAAGCCTGTACATCGAGCTCAGAATGATTTACTAGGTTGGTGATTGCACTGGTGGTGGTAGAATCAAGAGTTGTATGTGCTTCAACTCCTATAAACAGGGCCGGATTAAGAAGTCTCCGGGCCCTTTGAGTTAGGGGTAAGCGAAGCAACCCCTTCCAGCTTGGGGGGTGGAGTGGGGTGGGGGGTGTCGGTGTGAGCCTGTTTAAGGTCTAATTAAATACATCCTGGCTATTTAGATTAAATTTAATAGGGAAAGTACATCTAGGCAACCAAAACCATTTACCAACAGCCATTATAACTATCTTGTTAAATCATGCATTTTAAAGAGAATAAGCTCAAGACAGCGTAGTATTACTAGTTTAGGCTATTAAAGTAGTGACATCATGTACCTACTATATTCATCATAACCACAACAGCAGTATCATTCCCTTTATATATCACTGACCATTATTATCATCATTGCATCATGCATAAGACTATCAAATCATATAAACTCAAGAAAGTAAAGAATGTTAGATAAAGTAATGACTTATAACCCTACACCTATTATATTCAACACAACCACTGTTATCATCCCGTTTATATCACATTTTGCCATGAAGCCTATAATAATTAGTAAATCATTCATATCAGAAATAGAAACTCAAAGTACATTATTTCTAGATACTTAAATCTTTGCCATCTTATACCCATCTCCTTTAACATAATAAATCCATTTTCATTATTATTTACCATTATGCTGAAAACGAGAGAGAAAGGAGATGGGAGAAGCACAACGGGTGGAGGACCCAGTGACGGAGACACGGAAAACAGAACTGAAGCGGCCATTGAGTAAAATGAAAAATGGTAAAGAACCAGTTCCATGAGAGGGGGAAGAATGGATACAGGATTTATTGAGAATGATATTAGAAGAGGAAATAATGCTTAAAGACTGGGAGGAGAGTTTAAGGGTATACATATTTAAGCAGAAAGGTGATAACTACAGGGGAATTAAAGTAACAGTATGGTTTAAAAGTTTCTGATAGGGTATTAGTTGAGAGAGGGAGAGAGATTGTAAAGATTTGGAAACTGTAGTATTGATTTATAAGGGAGAGGGGGACTGTGGATTACTCCCCTGGCGTTATAACAAGTATTGGTTCACCATTTGGGACAGCTAATCATGCCTTGATTTCATTAGCTGTGATGTAAGATTTATGTAAAATTGCATTTTGGGTGATCTTTTGGAGTTGAATTGGTCACTGTTGTATAATAGTGTTAAGCCTGTTGTTCCTTTGAATGAGAGTCCAACCAATGAACAGAGTAAAAACAAACCTTGGTTCAATGATAATTGTAGACGTGCTTATTTGGAGAAACAGGAGGCCTATCATCTTTGGAAGGATAACATACCAGATTAGACTTGGAATAACTATACTCATCTTAGAACTTTTGCTCAGAGAGTTTATGCTTCAACTGAAAAGGAATACAATTTAACTATAAAATAAACCCTTTCTGGTACAGGTCAGGCGCATAATTGGTAGACTGCCCTTAAATCTGCACTCTTTGGTGTAGCCACAACAGTTCCTCTTTTACTTAAACCAGATGACGTTGTCACTCACTGTCCAAAGGAAAAGGCAACCCTTTTGGTTGATGTTTGACAGTAAGCTGAGTACTGATCTTCCTTTTTCCAGTTTTCTTGAGGCTAAACTAACTAGTTGAGCTTTTCGATCTCGTAAAATTAAAGCTCATTGATGGATCATAATGGTAATTTTCATTTTGTTTTTTTGTTGTTGTTGTTTTTTTATGAAGGCTGCAGATTTCTTAGCTCCAAAGTTATGTTATTTTTCGCAATTAGTAAGAAGAGGTTCTTTTAGCAGCATTGGAGAATTGGTAATGTTACTCCATTATGTAAAAGTGTGTGGTATTTCAAGTCCAACTGATTACCGCCTAATTTTCATAACACTCACATAATCTTAAGTTTTTTAATGTCTTTTAGTTAAACGTCTAAGTAGGTTTGCTGAAGGTTATCATCTGTTTCCTAGTTGGAAATTTGGTTTTCGTAAAGACATGTGACGCCCTTCTTACGATCTCCAATGCTGTACAAAAATCCATAGATTGTGGTAAGGAAGTTGGTATGATTGGACTTGATTTTAGTGCTGTCTTCGACCATGTTAATTGTGACGTCCTTGTTTTTAAACTCAAACTGTTGGGAGAGGCAGGGTCTTTTCTTAGCCTCATTATTTTTTTGTTTTTCAGTAATAGATAGCAAAGGTTTGTTGTTGATGAGCGCCATAATGAGTATAGGAATGTGATGTATGGTATTCCTCAAGGTAGTGTTCTTGGCCCGTTACTTTTCATACTATATACACATGCCGTGGTTTGGCTTAAAAAACAGTTCATTGCATATGCAGATGATGCTACTCTCACTTCATCAATTCCATCTCCTGAATGTAGATCTATGGTTGTTGAATCCCTTAATAGATATCTGGCTAAATCTAGCGCATGATGCAAATTATGGGGCATTAGGTTAAATCCTAACAAAACTCTTAAGTATGATTGCAAGTAGGTCGAGTACAGTGGCCCCTTAACATCTGGATCTAAGCATTAATAATGTTTCTTTAACTCGTCTTGAAATTTTTATGTAATACTCGACAACAAATTTGCTTCAGTTGCACAAAGAACTCTCTTATTATGAAAGTCTTTTATGATTTTCAGTGATCAATCAATTCTGGAGTAGTGTTTTAAGTTTTTCATTCCACATTACTTCGAGCATTGTTCTCCTGTCTGGTCTTCAGCTGCTGATTCTCAACTTAAATTGTTGAACAGGAACTTACGGTCTATTAGATTTTTTATTCCTGATCTAGATATTAAACTCTTGTCACCGCCATTAATTGAGTTTTTTTATGCATATTGCATGAATTTTTTCATAATTCTGATCATCCTTTGCATTCAGATCTTCCCAGACACTACCATCCTATTCTATTTCTAATAGTCATGCCTTCTCTATCATGTGGCTCAATACAACTCTGTATTCTAGAAGTTTTGTACCCGTCATAATCGGGTAGTTGAATCAGTAAAACTAAATTTCAAACTTACAGCAAATGTTTTTATGTTGAACAGGCTAACATAAGTGTGTCTATTGTTTATTTATACTGTATATGAAAGATCTATTTTGATGTTGCTACAGTTTTTAGAATATTTTATTTGAATTGTTCATTGCTTCTCATACAGTTTGTCTCCTTATTTCCTTTCCTCACTAGGTTAGTTTTCCTTGGATCTTTTGGGCCTATGGCATCCTGCTTTTCCAACTAGGGTTACAGGTTAACTACTATGAGATTCAGAGCCTCTGTAACACGGTTTTTCCGCAATAATTTTTTATCTATGAATCTCATAAATATAACGCTTCTTCAGAATGCACATTATATCTACACATAAATTTTGACTATATTCTGCATTACGTAGGTTGAATAAATTTGATACTTATAATGTAAAAGTGACGTTTTTTGAAGACGGGCCAACTTACTCAGAGAAAGGGTTTCGAACGCACTCGTTACGTAACTTATGACGGCATTTCTTCCCTCTTTCTCGATCGATGATTGGCTATACGTAACGAAGGCTATACCTCTGCCAACAATGACACAAAAGTTTAAATAAAAGCAAAGCAGTACACCTTTATGAACTCAGAAACCTCTCCACTGATAATTGTCATAATGAACAAACCAACAAAATATGTTAATAAATACAAAAACACTTCGATTATTAGTCTAACTCCCAAATAAGTTTCCTAAGAAATTACAGTCTACTTTATAGGTCACAATCAGATTGACAAGGTGTAGGGAATAGTTGGTAATTTTCAAAAACGTAGTAGACAAGCTTGATTTGATAACTGCTATATCCCATGTCAAGCAATTTTTATTTATTGTCTATCTACCTACCTATTTACTGTAAAAAAAAGAAAAAAAAAAAGACGGTACCGTATTTTGGCTTTAAACCTTCACCAATAATTGTCGTCAGAATGATGACTTCATGAGGCTCCACCCACTTTGGCCAGGTTATAATTCAGGATAACACTGAAGGCTATCATGGGCATTGTTGGATCAGAAAATTTGAATTCTGGCTATAAAAACTCATTTCTCGAGTAGTTGTAAGAAGTGCTAAATGATCCTCAAGGATCCCAGCAGTTGGCCTAAACGTTTAATTCATGTATACTACTGTTGCGGCACTACTGCTACAGTAGTATTACTACGCTAGCACAGATACCCCACCCACATTTATGTATCGTTCCGCCATTCATAAAGTCTTTGTAATGTTTTTTTCACTGTGCAATAAGCCATGGCCTCCTCAGAAATTAAGTTTAACATTGGATGATAGGTTATTTCATTAAGCTGACAAATTATGGCCACTGGGTATGTTATTGCCGATGTTGAAGCTAAAGATAAAGTATGGTATCCTTCCTTTATTGCATTATCATCTTTACTACTATTTGTTTTGCTACATGTAGTAATTATTTTAAAGGATAAATGAATTATGTTCACTTTACTTCTATAAATTCCCATTAGATGTACAAATAAAACTCCTAAAACTATTCCTGATTTATTTACTAAATGCAGTCATGCCCAAAACATATATGGTCGTACGGCCTAAGAAGAAGAAAAAAAATTATATCGGATGATCCGTTGGTCTGATGGAGAGTTTAGCACAAAATTCTTATTTTAACAAAAATAGTTATATAAAGACTGTTTACATACAATCTCTCTTTCTCTCTCTCTCTTGGTGGCATAGTGAATAGTTAATGGAAATGTTCAAAAGCCTGAATGACATTACAAGTATTATAACCATGTTACGCTAAATACAAATCCGAACTTAAATATTGGATTTAAACTAAAAACTGAATAATTACCTATTCAGGCTATAGTAAATATGGTCACGGGCTTTCTCTTGACTGTATAAAGTTGCAAGTCGTAAGACAAATGCAGTTTTGCAACCACGGAGGCAATTCCAAATTATGTTAGTCTTTCTTGACTGTTATGGTTTTCAGAGCCGATGGAACAAGGTGAATGGGTGTCTGGTGGATGGGCGGGGCAAAATTTTGTCAAAAGGTGTTTACATTGCTTACGTAATGAAAGTTTTCAACTCTTGGCTCGTAATCACTGGCCATGGCGTCGGCTAGATCATTTTTACTCTATAAAAATTAAAACTATCGGGTTTAGGTTATTGATAATGCTGACAAAATTTGTGTGTGGTCGTAAAATATACATATGTCAACTTTCAGCTACATCCGATGCTTTGATAAGAAGCAAAGTAAAAAAAACCGTGTTACAGAGGCCCTGAATCTCATAGTAGTAATAATATTAATAATAAAAATAATAATGATAATAATAATTATGATTATGATTACTATAATAATTATTATAACAATTATGATTTATTATTTTGATTAGAATAATAATAATAATAATAATAATAATAATAATAATAATAATAATAATAATAATAATAATTGTAAAAAATATAAAAATTATTACAATAATTACAATAATTATTTTAATTATAATAATTGCTGTTATAATAATCATAATAATAATAATGACGATAATAATAATGATAATTTATTATTTTTATTATTATTATTATTATTATTATTATTATTAGTTATAATCATTGTAATAATTATGATTATTTTGATTATGATTATCATGATTTTCATGATTATTATAATTATCATTATTATAATAATCATAATCATAATCATAATATTTAATGATAATAAGAAGGCCGCTGCAGGATAAGAGCCTAGAGAGGAGCCAGAAACTCTTCTGTGCTTAAATCTAGTGAAGGCTTATGAGAGAATCCCAAGAGAAATTATGATTATGGTGATTGAGGAAGAGAAAAGTCTCAAGGAGGTGGCTGGAATAGTTGAGATGATGTACAAAAGAACAAAGACAAAAGTAATAACTGGAGTTTGGGAAACAGAAACCTTTGAAGTTAGTGTTAGATTACACCAGGGGTCAGTTCTAATCCCAATTTTTATTTGTGGTTGTCATGGCTGTGTTAAGTCGAGAGATTAAAAATAAAATTGCTTCATGTAGAATTGTAGATAGATGATTTGGTGATTACCCCCGAAATGATTTGGTGATTACCCCTGAAATGATTTGGTGATTACCCCCTGAAAATGAGGAAGACTTCCAGCGAAGGGTTATAGAGTGGCAGGAGTCCTTGGAGAGGGATGGCTTGAGGGTCAATTTAGATAAGACAGGTTATGATGAGCAGAAAGTAAGGTTGCGACAGGATAGCCATACTCTAGAGGCTTGGTTGTAAAACAGTTTCATTTTAAGAACAGTTATAATTTTATATTGAAACATGTCTAGGAGGATCCATGATTTGTGGGTTACTTTTATATTTTTCTCGTCTGTGTAAACATAAACGACTTTTTTTTAGTTATTAAAGAGTCTGTACTTTACTGTAATTAGGTGTTTTGCCACTCTGTAAATGGCATTGCTGAATATTTGCAATTTTTTCCTGATATCATGCGCAGTTTCTCTTACATAAAACATGCTTTTCGTGTTATTTTCATGTCCATTTCATTAGGCAAATTTAGAAAAATATTTACGCACCATACATAGTTATAATTTCAAATGTGTTCGACTTCAGATTTCCGACTTTCTCTTCCGGTTCCTCTATCCCTAACTTGGATTATTCCCTTTTTATCATTTGTGGAATTGCTAGTCATATAATTTATTCTAAAAATGTAAAATTTCATTGCCAGGGTCTGGTACTTGTTTTGTTTTTATTTGTCCAATCATTCACCACAGCTTAAATAATTTTTCATTAAATATTAAAAAGTGACTATTGACAAAGTTCTTTCAGTCACTATGTATAGTAAAATTGCTGATTATTTCATGATGTATTCAACAAAGTGGAAATCCCATTGTCAATGATTGTGGAAGTTGTATATATCTTTTTCAAATAATCAATCGATTTCTGATTGCGCTTAAAATTCGTGTAAGTTCTATTTGGTACAATTGTCGCTTATAAAATATTAACAACAAATCTACAGATCATCTTAATCAATGAATTGATCATTAGACCTTGATGAATTGTTTAATACGGTAAGTATATATATTGTACAATTCCTGACTGTATCATATTGTATTTAACGCGAAAATCTCGGCACCAATGCTCTTGACGGGTTTTGTTACTTTTAATAATTAAATAGGTCACTACAACGCAGTGGATCTCTCATTAAAAACTTAAAATCCGAGGATAATAGGCAGTTCTCTCAACGAATTATTAATGCTGGTAGTGTATCTTCACGCACACCTCTCCCACGCGGATGGTTCCTCAGGGGATGCGTTGAACCTGAGTATCCCGGCGGGAATGTTTGATAACAATGAAAAATTCATTTGGGATTCCGAATGGAATCATATGTTTACTCTGTTTATGATCATCCAATTAAAGTATGGTGCTCTATTTAATTATTAATTCATGTAATTAAAAGTTTTCCATTGATGATGTAAAACTACAGAACGATCTCTCTCTCTCTCTCTCTCTCTCTCTCTCTCTCTCTCTCTCTCTCTCTCTCTCTCTCTCTCAACAAGACAATTGAGGTAGTTAAAGTTGAATTTGTGCTAAATTCTATTAATCTTTGAGCTCATTTATTCTTGCAGAATGTCAAAGAACAAAGTCGGTTTGGGTTTCCGTTGTCCTTTAGTTTTTTTATGCGCGTTTTAGGCTGTTTTGTTTGGCAACCCGTGATTTAGTGTTTAGTTGAATTGGGTTAAAAATTAGATATATTTTTAGGTAGAGACAGGTGAATTACAATATAAAAAAAAATAAACTAGAAAACCGATATTTTTTTCTACCTGTTGTGCTGATGATAATAAAATAGAGCTTGATTAGTAAATGGCAGATGTAAATAATTTACTTCTAAAGATATATTGTGTAATCTCTCTTTAAACTACTCCCACTTTCCCACTCGTTTCATGTTGAATTGCCACTATAATTATAGTATAATTGTTGCTTACCCCGTAACTCTTATTAAAGTGAGCAC
>NC_090746.1:25048731-25066231 GCF_036898095.1 Palaemon carinicauda
CACTGCTTGCAACAACCTTCCACCAACTCCATATAAACTCATCACATTCCACATTGCTTCCCTATCAACTCTATCATACGCTTTTTCCAGATCCATAAACGCAACATACACCTCCTTACCTTTGCTAAATATTTCTCGAATATCTGCGTAACTGTAAAAATCTGATTCATACAACCCCTACCTCTTCTAAAACCACCCTGTACTTCTAAGATTGCATTCTCTGTTTTATCCTTAATCCTATTAATCATTACTCTACCATACACTTTTCCAACTACTCAACAAACTAATACCTCTTGAATTACAACGCTCATGCACATCTCCCTTACCCTTTTATAGTGGTACAATACATGCACAAACCCAATCTACTGGTACCATTGACAACACAAAACACATTAAACAATCTCACCAACCATTCAAGTACAGTCACACCCCCTTCCTTCAACATCTCAGCTCTCACACCATCCATACCAGATGATTTTCCTACTCTTGTTTCATCTAGTGCTCTCTTCACTTCCTCTATTGTAATCTCTCTCTCATTCTCATCTCCCATCACTGGCACCTCAACACCTGTAACAGCAATTATATCTGCCTCCCTATTTATCCTCAACATTCAGTAAACTTTCAAAATATTCCACCCACCTTTTCCTTGCCTCCTCTCCTTTTAACAACCTTCCATTTCCATCTTTCACTGTCTCTTCAATTCTTGAGCCAGCCGTCCTTACTCTCTTCACTTCTTTCCAAAACTTCTTATTCTCTTCATATGACTGACCCAATCCCTGACCCCACCTCAGGTCAGCTGCCCTCTTTGCCTCACATACCTTGCAATTTACTTCCACATTTTTCTCTCTATAATTTCAATACTTCTCTATACTATTACTCTGTAGCCATTCTTCAAAAGCCCTCTTTTTCTCTTCCACTTTTACCTTCACTCCTTCATTCCCCCATTCACTGCCCTTCCTCATACTGCCTCCAACAACCTTCTTGCCACACACATCACTTGCAATCCCAACAAAATTTTCTTTTACTAACTTCCACTCCTCTAAATTACCAGTTTCTCTTACTCTTACTTCGTCATATGCCATTTTCAACCTTAACTGATATTTACTTTTTACCCCCGGTTTTATTAGCTCTTCAACCCTCACTAGCTCCCTTTTACATCCACCTACTCTATTCCCCCAGTCTTTTGCCACAATTAATTTTCCTTCCACCAAAAAATGATCGGAGATACCATTAGCCATACCCCTAAACACGTGCACGTCTTTCAATCTTCCAAACATTCTTTTAGTTATCAACACATAATCCTTTAATGCCCTTTCTACTACTCTTCCATTTGCCACTCTTACCCATGTATACTTGTTTTTATCTTTCTTTTTGAAAAAGATAGCACTTATTACCATCTCTTGTTCAACACACATCTACCAGTCTCTCACCACTCTCATTTTCACCTGGTGCGCCATACTTCCCAATGACACTTTCTACTTCTCCAGCGCCCACTCTAGCATTTAAGTCACCCATGACAACTACATAATTCTCTTCTACCCAGTCCTTCTACACACCTAGTTAATCATTCCAGAACTCATTCCGCTCTTCACTTTTCTCACTACTTGGCCCATACGCACTGACAAACGCCCAACTTTCCCTACCCAACCTAACCCTTACCCACATTAACCTAGATGATATTTCCTTCCATTCCACTACTTTACCTGTCATCCATTCACTCAGCAATAAAGCCACACCTTATTACTAATTATTATTTATTATCATTATTATTATCATTATTTATTATTATTTATCATTATTATTTATTATTATTATTCTATCTATTTTCTAACAAATGAGATCTGCAACCAATTAGAGCGAATAGGCTATTACAATATACAATCATCACGCTGGACCATATTCAATCGATTCTTTTCCCTCCATTTTGGGTCATGTACTTATCTAAGAAATAGTTAAACATAATCATTAAAAAACACGCCTTGGAACTATTCACAGGAAAGGACTAAACAGTGCTATATATACTGGTGAGTCTAAATCATCAATGAATACTGGCTGGTTTGAAACTCTTAGACAGAATAAGAATATGTTAGGTGAAGAGACCAGAAATGAAAAGTTATGGGAGTTGCTATATGGAGATGATTTGGTGATTACTGTTGAAAATGAGGAAGTATTACAGAGAAGGGTTGTAGAGTGGCAAGGACTTTGGAAAGGGGTAGTTTGAGGGTAAATGCGGATAAGACTGAAGCTGTGATCAGTAAGGAAGGTCGGGACAGGATAGCCTTACATGGATGTGGAGGTTTGGTTATAAAACAGGTAGAAAAAATTTAGATTATTGGGATCTATTATACGTCAGGAAGGAGGATGTGAGGCTGAAGTTGAGAGTAGGATAAAACAGCATGGGGGAAGTGGAGGGGAGGTATCAGGAGTGGTATGTGATAAGAAAATGCCAATAAAGCTAAAATTCTTGAGATGCGATAGAAGCTTCTCATGGGATTGGAAATTGAAGAGCCTAATAAATTCTGTTATCAAGTGGTAAAATATTGAAATATGCTAGTTTCTGGCTCATGTTGGAGTTGTTGGGAATGGAAAAACAGATGTCAACGATAAACTTACAACACCTTGATTAAAATCGCCGTTTAGGATTATGTAATCGCAATAAATCATTTGAGTGGAACAATGTGGTAAACTTTGTGGAATAATGACTCGGGAAGTAATAAGTTGAAACAAATCAAACCAAGTGTTTCTCCTTTGGAATCATCAGACCAGAAAGACGAAAGAACTTGTCATTTTAGCAAGGTTGGGTATTTTTCATACAAGATTGATTCATGGATTTTTAATGCGCACACCTCGTTGATAGTTCCCAAGTGCAGTGAATGCGACACCATTTAATTCAGAAGACATTTTTTTCTGAATGCAGATTTCTTAGATAGCAAAATATTTTAAGTTTTTGTCAGAAACTGAAATTTCATCGGATTGTGAGTGTTAATTAGTTTTTAAGGAACAAATGTAATGAAGGGAATCTAAATTTCAATTTATAGTAGATTTTATCATATATTTACTATTTCATATAGATTTATTTGGCCAGCTCTGTAAGAGTCTACTTCAATTTATAGGGCTAGATAATCTCTCCTTTTTTATACTGAATATATGACTTGATAATGTAACTTCGGTAAGGGTTAATCATAGAGATAAAATTTGTGAAATTGGAAGTTTTTCAAAAAGTAGTAAATCATACATTACATTATTTGAAAGTATTTACATGTTATTTTATAGTAACTGATAACCAACAGATGTTTAGAACAATTTTTTCTTTATTTTACTTTATTTGGTAGAAAATTTAACTTTTAATATTCATTGATACATACTTCGCTTTCCTTATCTTTAACGACTTCTTTGGAGAATGCAATATCATATTATTCTCACCTAAGATTTCCACGAAATGCAGCACCACTCCAATTATCTGCTGGAATCATCTGCGAATGAGCGGCCAAACACTAATTAATTTTACGCTTCCTGCCTTCATGACACAAGGGTCTTAACTCGAGTTTATCATAGTTATTTTATTATTAGCGTTATACAGTATATATAGCTAATGTATCATAGATAATTTTTCTTGTATAAAAATCACTTTGCGATCAAATTATATTTTTTCATTTAATAAGCTATTTTCACGTTTTCGACCCGTTTATTTCGGAATATTTTTATTTCTTAATTTATTATCATGTTTAATTATGTTTAGTCTTTGTTGTTTTTAATATATTTATGAAAATAATGATATTGATGGATATCAATTTTTTGTCTTTTTTTTTTACCGACAGTTATAGTTTAGCGTATATTCATAATTATTATAATGAGATTGATTTGAAACCATGGGTCTGCAACTTTGATTAATAAAACATTAATTATGAAATGTTTTACTTTATACAATGGAGGTAACAACAGGTCATTGGAAAAATATCTAATTCCATTGTCAGACGAACCTATTGTACATGGTACCGCAGCACGGCACTTGTATGGCCCCGTATGAATGCATACTGCCGAACCTGTGATCTCATGCTCGAGTTGATTCGAAACAACAACAAATAACTGCCTATCAGTTCGAAGTTATTGGAATAAAATTCACTGTAAATACAATTTTATATTTAGTATTTTGAAACTTCAACAGCACTATTTATACTTGATTGCTTCCTGGAATAGTGTTGTGCTTGACACTGGCCCTTAACAAAATGTATTTATAAAACTTTGGAGACTCCGGACCATTCATGGAGACTATTTAAATGTATGATTTCTCCCCTATCAACTAATGCTGGAAATGCTTAACCAGCTCCAAGGATAATGGGAAAGCTAAATACGTAGTACCCCATTAAAGTGTAACTAGAGCTTTATAACAAAAGATCGTGTCTCACCGGCAAGTTAAAAGAAAAAAGCTTGAAATAGCGTTATTTTTTTTAGCCTATGTAAGTGCAGAATATTCTCTCGAGAGTTCCACAATAGGCGCTTTAAGTTTTTAAAAGTTTCCATTTCAGTTAAGGGGTGTTTAGTGAGAAAGCTCTCGCTCCTGTTGAAAAAATAAATGGTCAGCAATTTGCTACTGCCTCATTTTACTTCTTTTAGAATCGTGTTGCTAAAAATTTTTAACAAATAGGAGGAAAATGTTCAAAGTTGTATACAGTCGAATGAGAAGACTCAAATTTATAGAGAAAACTCGGAATCTCCAAGAAGTGTAAAAAAGGCTAGTCATGGTAGCCAAGATGTCGTGTCTTCTTGTAGACACCATTGTGATATCGTGACATATGTGCCAGGTATGATTGATATTCCCGGAAATTAACTTGGCCCCACTGCCAAGCAGGTTGTCGGATTAGACATGCTACTCTGGGCCTAGGCCAAGTTTGGGTGTTGTTTCCCATTAGGAGGAAGCGAAGACATAAAGCGGATTTCACGCCTTTCTTGGGTATCCCATTCTGGCTGGCTACATCGGAGAATGGTCAGTAATAATTATATTTTTATATAAGCAAAGATACTATTACTACTACTCTAGTAATAATGGTAGATAATATTATTATTTATTATTATTTATCTTTAAGTGCCCTAAATCCATACTTTTTTACATTATTGTAATTGATCCATTATAATAAAATTCCCCTTTTCTCACATCACCGGGTTTAAAGTTCTTTCTTACAACCACTTTCTGTTCCAATAGAATCAGCAACGGATTTACGTTGCTTTATTCATAATGTCATTGGTATTATTATCATCATCATACTTTTCATCATCTTTACAAAATTGTCTTTAATGAAGTTTCCCCCTCACTCCCATCGCTCTGAGCTATTTGATTTGGAGTTATTCTTCGTCTTTAACGTCTCAATACTCGTTCTTGGCGTCATTAACGTTTGTTTTAAGAATGAATAATGTATACCACTTCCAAGATAAACCTTCGGTGGCCGTATAGTTTGTAATGTGGTGCATTAATTTACATAAGTTTGGAAGAACAATGAAATTTTTCATCGTGATATTCATTAGTGTAAACTTTAGAATACGAAACCTGACCAACGTAAACCCCTTTCATTGATGAAAAGATAAAGAAAACGTATGGATGGATGCATAGTATAAGCATACAGACGCCCATTATCGCACCAAATCTCTCAGTGCTAAGAGCATGGGGATTTTTATATTAATTAATTTCTTTACGTTATTTATTGAATCTTTTTAATCTCTTCTTATTTCACAATTAGATGTTATTGTACGAAAGTGGTGTGATTGCAGTTAAAGGGTAAATTATACCAAATTGTGCGAGTGTACGGGTATGGTTGGTTGATTTCCTTTATATAGAGATGAGTGGCCTTTTGATATCCCAGTGCTTTCCTTAAGGCCTAAATTTTATATTCATTCATCCATTCATTCATTCCCTGTTTGCATCATTACATCACAGAATATTTGCTTCTCTAAGGAAACTTTGCAAACTTAAGAGCTCCTGGTGGACTGAGTATGATCCTTACCAATGAAGTTTGCATCGTGCGAGACTGCTGCTTTTGTAATTGGCTTTACCATCAGTGTGGTTTGTAAGCTAATGGAGCATATATTCGTTGTTTAAATAAAAACAATACTTTTTTTCTACCAATTCGTGTAGATTTATGAATTTGAGCCGTAATAGTAATACCACTGGGGCCTGGTAGGCGCACAGTTGTAACTGGAGAAAACCCCCTTGTTATATATGCAGTTAAAGTTAGGCAGGGAATTGGAAGAAAAGAAGCCGGAACGGAGGGTCAGAAGGCTAAAGAGCAATTGCAACTAGAGGGCAAAAAGAGCACTGCAAAAATTTCAATACGTGCATACAGAGCACTGTGTGAGGTACACTATAATGAAAGTTCAGCACAGGACCCATACTGTATGGGTCCTGGATCAGCCTAGTCTCATTTTACTACTATGAAAAACTCAACGTGGCGAGAAAGAACCGATGTGGGAGGACATCTGGTTTTATAATATTTCCCCCCTGATGCCCCCCCTCTCTCTCTCTCTCTCTCTCTCTCTCTCTCTCTCTCTCTCTCTCTCTCTCTCTCTCTCTCTCTTAAATTGGCATGTTACCAAAATTAATTCTCTCGCTCTCTCTATTTCCCTCTTCTTCCAAGAAATGCATGTTCACGTTGCAGATAACTGCCTTAGATTGACATTTTGTGAGGTTATATCTTGGTATTATTTGCCCTGGTTTGAAACACTGATCATACATTTGTCGGGTAGCTATGGCATGGCAATTTCTTTGAGGAGTCTTTCTCGCTATGAACATTATTTTGACCTCTGACCTATTCTCCCACTTATTTTTTTTTTTAGATTGGACTAATCGTCTGATCACACGGTACAGTGAATTTATTTTTCCCTTGTAATTTTCCTATAGTTCTCTCGGCACTATTTCAACCTTTCATCCCACAAACGTTGGTCTTCAGGGTTTATTCCGAGTACCTTCTTTTTTGTACGCTTGTCAGGCCTTTTAAATACATGTGCTCGCAATATTGCACTGTTAAGCTAGACGTCTTTGACGTTCTCCAAAGACACTAACAGATGACACAGGGACTCAAGTGACATTATTCAATGTTATGCAAATGATGAATTACCCTAAGACCTCGCTTTGTTGACTCTCCTTGACATACCATGTTGTGATGTGAATGTAAATAGGCATGCATCCTTTGTGTGAATATTAGAGGACTAGTAATGACATTTGGAACGAATAGTTATGCCAAGTGTTCGAGATTAGCAAAATTGGAATTGCATAAATTCGTTATGACTGTTAAATAAGCTGAATGCAATAATTCATGAATGCTGCCAGAGACTGAATATAATTTCCTTCTTTAAAGCAAAATGTATTCGCCGGTGAAATGACATGCAAGAAAAAAAATCCAAACTACTTACGTTGACCTCTTATAGATAATTCTGTTACTGCGAGTGTTTGATAATGTGCTGTGTTAGGATAATTCTGCATAGTTCACTCATTTAAAATGATTTTTTTTCTTCCTTACAATTAGATTATTAATTGTTATTATTGACTCGGAATTGGTATTAGCTCCACCTGTAATGTCGACTATTCAAAACTCCCGGTGGTGTGATATTGCTTATTAATATTGTTTATTTTTACAACCTTAATCTGAATGATAGGGTTAATATGTACGATTTTCAAGAGCGACGGTAAAAATATTATTCAGCGATATGTTGGGAGCTTTGAATTTGATTTTTTTTTTTTTTTTTATGAAATTTAAACTATTTTTCCCGTAATACAATATCTGAGAATAAAAAACTTTTGTAGTATCATATACAAAATTCCTCCCGATTTTTGGTAACCATCGACGTTTTAACTTTTTCCCTTAGAGTCCTTACCGTTACTTATGACATTTACTTAATAATCTATCTAGCAATCTCATGATGTTTTAAAGCCAGCCACAACCACACTTTAGACATCCTGTATAGACTAAACACTTTAGAGAGTTGCTTATTGGCACTTGACAGATTTTCATGTGATATACGAGAATCTGACATTTCAACTTGTGTGGTTAATCGAAATTTTCCCCAATGCTTTCATCGCTCATGATGCTATTTGCATTGCCTCCGCAGTCCAATGATGTCTGAAGTTAGATGTGTTTAGAGAGAGAGAGAGAGAGAGAGAGAGAGAGAGAGAGAGAGAGAGAGAGAGAGAGAGAGAGAGAGAGAGAGAGAGAGAGAGAAAGAGAGAGAGAGAGAGAGAGAGAGAGATTGAGATTAATATTTGCATTTATCTAAAGAAAATGTTTGCTTAATAGATGATTGACTTTTTAAAATGCACGTGAGCATATTGCTTAGCTTAAATACTGTTTTATAAAAAATAGAAATATCACACAATGTTGCAGGAAGCAAACTATGATTAGTATGCTAAAACGACTGGCCATTGAGGAAACCAAGATTAACTCTCAGCGCGGGCACACTGAAGTAATCTGTCTTCTAAGTATAATGCTTGCTGTCAAAGATACGTTTTCCATCGCTTTATCTTGCGATGAAAACGATAGTGATAGATTAAGTTCGAGAAAATGGAGGGAAGGTCTGGACTAAACACCATTTCTTGGCCTTGTTTATGTCCATTTATTTTTTAAAGTAATATGTAGTTTGGAAAACAAACTATGTCGTGAGCTCAACTTCCTAAAAATCTGATCCACTTTCGGTAACTTGATTTAGGGACCTGGAAAAAAAGTGGTGTTTAGGCGTATCTAAACAATAACAATTTGTTTTATTTCTATTCTGGCTTTGCACAGACATTACAATGAATGTTTGATCTCATTAAGCATGACCCCTCTGGGTTTCTTGTATGTTTTTGAGTGTTCATGAGTTTTAACATAAGTAGGTGTCTACTTGTACTAAAATAGTTCATTATTCCTAATTTTATCTGAAAATTTACATATGTACGTTTGTGTGTATCCGTATACTTTATGAAATTTCCCAGTCACATAGCTTCAGTTTCTCCCTATTTCATAAGAAAGATTATCTTTGTTGACGTGTGCCAAACATATTGATACGTCACGTAGAAAAGTAGCGTGCGTCCTAGTAGGTTTCCCTGAGGTGACAAAAGCCAATGATGAGACTGCATTGTTTGACTGTTCCCAAAATTCTTCACATTTTGAAATAAATTTGGAGTTGCTGGTGAAACTCCATGAAATATTTTCTCCTCGTATTTCCCATTTTTTTAATGTTAAGGGATGTGGGATTATAGATAGTGGAAAAGTTTCTCTCAACCCTTGCACACATTATCTCAAGATTTTCAAGTCTCTTGCATGCAATAAACTTTAATCATCAGTACGTAAGTGTTCCGTAATTCCAAAGTCCGCTAACTTTCGAGGTTCTTGCTCTCCTTTGATGACTTCCTATCCATTCATACCGGGCTACTTTAATACTAAATTGAATTTATGTAACAGAACACTTCGTAATATTATGGAACCTTCGAACAATAGCATTGTTTACAAACGCGGATGAACGTTAAAGCTGTAGTATATTCCAATAGCGTTTGAATCACATGCTTTTGTTTTGATACGGAATCAGAATTCAAAATATATTTCCACGAAATCGGAATTTCACTGATACAAGAATTTTTTTGCATTTATTTTGGGAATATGTATATCAATTTAGGTGAATTCCGATATTATTTTCGTATATAGTTTTACCGAAATTTGATATCAGAATCCATATGTGTGCCTCTTCCGTTGTGATGTTTGTATATTTTCTATTTCAATAATAAAATACTCGAATTGTCAATTTTATTCGATACATTTCTATATTGCACATATGTATTCTCTTCTTAATGAATTACTACAACATGCGCGCTCTCTCTCTCTCTCTCTCTCTCTCTCTCTCTCTCTCTCTCTCTCTCTCTCTCTCTCTCTCTCTCTCTGGGATAGAACAGATGAATGGATTTCTCACTATTCTTATCTTTAGGATTTATATACTATATATGTATATATATATATATATATATATATATTATATATATATATTATAAGTGTGCGTATATATATATATATATATATATATATATATATATATTTTTTATATATACATATATATCTATATTATATATTATATATATATATACATATATATATATTATATATTATAAGTGTACTTATATGTATGTATGTATGCATGTATGTATATATGATATATATACAGTATATATATGTATGTATGTATGTATGATATATATGCAGTATATATATATATGTATGTATGGATGTATGTATATATATACAGTATATATATGTATATATAGTATATATATACAGTATATATATGTATATATAGTATATATATACAGTATACATGTGTATATATGTATATATATATAAATAAATATATATGTATATATATATATATATATATATATATATAAAAATAATTACATTGAATATTGATGCTATGTGACGTTCACTATTGCCAGAAAGCACATTGGTTATGTATGTATGTATGTTTTAAGAATATACAGTAGTTCGTATAGTTGAGTAAGTATCTTATTTTTGTAGAAGTATAGAAATTAACAGGAATAATTCTGAAAGAGAAAGTGATAAATCGGGTGAGAATTTGGGGAGTAAGTGAAGGAAACATTGATATACTTTCAGAAGGACACACGAATGAAAATAAATTTCCAAGTAGTCCACTGACTCTCATCCCTTTGCTATTATTCCTCTCATGGTAATTTTAAGATTTGTTTTTCATTTCCCTTTCATAAAAACGCTGAGTTCCCTCGAAATGAAAATATTACCTGAAACTAAGATATAAGATAACTTTTATTTTCATACGGAGCCCTCACCCTTCCTGCTGATCTATGAATAATTATTAGTTTTTTGTGTGCACTTATTGGTAAATCTTTCTAAAAAATATTTTTATCTGGAAACACATTTTAGTATTCCCTGATGTATTAAACATCTATGTACTGTACATCACTCTTGAGTGTTTTGTAAACGTATTAGTGTGTTTAATCAAAATACAAAACAGCTTCTACCATTAGAGATGAGTAAGAACACTGAATTACGAAGGAACTTAATATGGTTTATGCCATTTACTTCCCCCTCACCTCCACCTAGTCCTTCTCCGTAGACAAGGCCGGTGAAGACGTCCCCTAATAATATACAACGTTGACGTAAAAAAGACAGGGTGTAAATCCAAATGGAAAGGTTAAAGTAAAGGTTAGGAATTCGTTGCATTGGTTACGATATTATTACTAAGACTTATCTTTTTGGTTCAGCAGAGAATATACTAAAGACTTGCATCTAGCCAAAAGGGAGTAACCATTTTTTCCCTTCCATTCAATATTTGAAATAAGGCAACAATGATATTCAGTCGATTAATTTCTTGAATTGAAGAAGCTCTTATTATTAGAGAAAGAGCTTCTTCCATTGCATGGGAAACACTCCAATTCAAACACACCATTGGTTTGGCTAGCAGCTAGCTATACTGTTGAGCATAAAAGTGCCAAGTTAACCATCAGTTACTTCATGACCTCCCAGACAGAAACCAAAATAGAAGAAAGTAGTAAGAACTATCTTTTATAGGGTTTCCGCCTCTTATATCAAATCCTAAAAAATTAGCCTAATAGATTTTTATGGGGTTCATCTGCCCTAAACCCTTATTAAAGGATTGTGTCTGGCAATATATATATATATATATATATATATATATATATATATATATATATTTATGTGTGTGTGTCTGTGTGTATATATACATACACATATATATATATATATATATATATATATATATATGTATATATGTATGTATATATATACATGTATATATATATATGTATATATATATATATATATGTGTATATATATACATACATATATATGCATATATATTTGTATATGTATATGTATATATATAATATATATAAATATATATATATGTATCTATATATATTTGTATATGTATATATATATATTTGTATATATATATATATATATATATATATATATATATATATATATATATTTATATATATATAATGTATATATATATATAATGTATATATATATGTATATATATATATATATATGTATGTATATGTAGGTATGTATATATATGTATGTATATATATGTATGTATATATATATGTATATATATGTATGTATATATATGTATATATATGTATGTATATATATGTATATATATGTGTGTATATATATATATATATATATATATATATATATATATGTATATATAATGTATATATATATGTATATATATATGTACGTATATGTATATATATGTATGCATATATATGTGTGTATATATATATATATATATTTATATATATGTATATATAAGTATATATATGTATATATGTATATGTATGTATATGTATATATATGTATAAGTATATATATGTATGTATATGTATATATATATGTATATGTATGTATATGTATATAAATATATGCATGTATATGTATGTATGTATATATGTATATATATGCATGTATATATATATGTATATATATTATATATATGTATGTATATGTATGTATATAGTGTATATATATGTATATAGTGTATATATATGTATTTATAAATGTATATAGATGTATATATATATATATGTATATATATAAATTATATAGATTTATATTGATGTATATATATATATATATATATATATGTATATATAAATGTATATAGATGTATACATATAAATGTATATACAAATGTATATAGATGTGTATATATATATGTATATATATGTATATATGTGTATATATATGTATATATATATGTATATATATGTATGTATATATATATATATATATATATATATATATATATATATATATACAGTATACTGTATATAATATATATATATATATATATATATATATATATGTTGTCACCTATGTTTATTCTCCTCCCCGTCTTTGTAATTCATACAACAGTTAGGGGATGATGGAGAAGGATGTGACTGGTTTGTTAATAGGAAATTAGCTGACCAAGAGTATGCTGATGATGCTGTAGAACACCACAAGATTTGCAATGCTTGCTTACCAGAATGCATGAAATATCTCAAGAGTTGGGGCTCAAGTATATATAAGAAAGATAAAGATGATGAAAACAAAATCCGCGATAGATGAAATATCATTGGAGGGACAAAAGAATTATTTAGGGAATATGATATCTAATACAGGAATTTTAGAATTGGAGTTTTATGAAAGATTAAAAGCAGAAAATCAGACAATGGCTAGGTTAAGTAAAATTCTGAAATAAAAACGCCCGAAATTACATATAAAAATTAGGCTGTATGTCAGTTTAGTGAGATCGGTGTTACTGTGTGGACATGAGTTGTGGTATGGTAATGAAACAGTATCCAATAGATTTTATAGATTTGTGAACAAAGCCCTCAGAAGAATATTGGTAGTTAAATGGCTGGACGGGATTAGAAATGTAAGTATAAGAGAGATAACCCTAGTGCCATATGTGGATGATACCATGATGAGGGGTAGATGGAGATAGTTTGGGCTCCACAAGGCACTGGAAGAGTTGGAAGACCCTACCTACATGGCTGAGGACTATGAAGCGTGAAGTAGATGATGATGAATGGAAAAGTATTGATTCAAAATCTTAAGATAAGAGACGACTGGCGGAATCTAACAGAGGCCTTTTCCGTCACTGGGCGTAGGAGGAGATGATGATAATTTATATGATTGATTATATATATATATATATATATATATATATATATGTGTGTGTGTGTGTGTGTGTGTATATATTATATACACACACACACTGAAAAGATCCAGAGAGTACCAGGTGTGTAGGACATCTTACACATCCCTCCACTGGCATGACGTTGTCCTCAACGGCTTCAACACCAGCCACCTTTGTGATATTAGTACTGGTAGAACATAACCATGGATACCCGCTCCCATGTATCGACAGGTGTTTAATTTAATTTGTGACCATTCACATCCCTCGCTCCGATCTACTGCACAGCTACTGAATTTGAAGTTCATTTGGCAGACATTAGTAAGGATGCTAAGGATTGGGTCTGCACCTATACTTCATGCCAAACTTCAAAAGTACATCAACCAGCTGATTTAGAAGTGGGCACCTCTCCTCAACCTCAGCGTGGTATTGCCCGCATTTATCACGACGTGATAGTTTCCTACCCACATCACAAGGACATCATTACCCGTTTACTGTCATTGACCGCTCCATTTGTTGGCTTGAAGCCATTGCCATGAAACTGCAACGTCTGGCTCATGTACATTTGCCTTACTCTCAGGATAGATGGCAAGCATATTACTTCTGACAGGGGTATCCCTTTCACCTCTCAATTGTGGACATCATAAGCGAATCCCCGGGGACTCTCTGAACATTAGACAACTGCCTACAACCATGCAGCCAACGGAATGGTTGAAAGTTTCCATTGCTCTCTCAAACCAGCTATGATTTCCCGCTGGTTTACCCAGCTTTCTTTGGTCCTCCTCGTATGAGGACCACTCCTAAAGATGCCCTTCATGTTTCGGCAGCCGAAATGGTGTATGGCGACCTGTTGGTTGTCCTTGCAGATTTTTTTTCCATCTGCAACCTCCTCCGACAATCTCTAGCATTTACGTCTGGTGACATGGAGCAGATTTTCTCAAAACATGACTTGCAAGCCCCCGGCAAAGCAACACATACCAACAGGTTTGCACTTTGCAATGCATGTTTTCCTTTGGAACGATACTAGCTTGGCACGGTTAGTGCCCCTTACACGGGCCTTTTTTTCGTGATCCGTGACAATTGGGTGTGTACTGAGGAGATGGGGTAGTTGTATTATATTGTATGGGAGTGTCCAATGTGTGGGAAGTTTGTATTACTTTATATTTTTTTTTAGTCTAGTTATTGTAGATCTTTAATTTATAGTCACTGTATCCTTATATTTTCATTTTTGAAATATTTTTTTTAATAATTTTCAATACACTTCCTCCCAAAGGGTGTTTTACATTCCAGCTGGTAAATTATTTTATTGAGTTTTTTTCCTCTCCTAATGTTCCATATGTTGTCATAAACTTGAAAAAATATTGATTAAAGCAGATAGAACTATTTCATTATTTTGAATAACTCATTGTAGAGTATTGTGGAAGCGAGATGGTATTCTCAAGATAGGATATTAGGAAGTTCCGAGGTTCTAGCTGGATCTCCTTGCCCAGTATAAAATAAAGGGGTGATGCCCAGTGCCCAGTTTACTCTTGACTGTTGATTTTTTGCCTTAATTTTTGTGTAGTGGGAAGTTAGTGTGTGGGTGGCCTTCTGACACTAAGCTGTCTGCGTGCTACGTCTGGCCATAGTCTGCAAGCCACTACAATATTGTGGCAAAATCTACTCCATGCCGTCAGACTTACAAGTCTCCAGCAAAGCATCACATACCAACAGGTTTGCACTCTGCAATGCATGTTTTCCTTCTTAACACTAGCATTCCACCGGTAACACCCCTTACACGTGCCCTTTCATCGTGATCAGTCGTAATCTGAAGGCTTTTTTTACTCTACATTCGTGGCAAAGAAGACGGTCCACATTGATTGCCTCAAATGTGGGTATCTCCTGCGAGAGGACCCACCTGCAGTAGGCATCTCTAGCAGGGCAGTCATTTCACATGTATGTCTTTTTTAGGGGTGGGGGAAGCCATGTACCACATGTTTCACACGCTTGTAGACTGTAACTGTGTTTTCTTTTTTATTGTATATCCCGCTCTACACCTCACTGTTAACACAATCTTACGTTCTAACTTCTTTTAGAGCTTCTGCTGGGATGATTGAGAGCGACCTTTGTAGCATTTGAAGAGATTGTAATAAGTTCGATCTCTCTCCAGTGTAGCCCTTGTATGTGAATTATACTATATATATTATGCATGCATGCATATATATATATATATATATATATATATATATATATATATATATATATATATATATAATATATATATTATATATAATATTTATATATATATATATATATATATATATATATATATATATATATTATATATAATATTTATATATATATATATATATATATATTATATATATATATATATATATATATATATATATATATATATATATATATAATGTAACAAATAGCTTTTTAATATAGAATTAATTCTGTCACTAGATTATAAAGTTATGAGGAAATTATTTGCATGGTGAATACTTCACTTGGCCTTGGATTCAAACCTTAGCGCCGACAGTGACAAGGGTAAATGGATGATTTGACCTTTTGGCTATAAAGAGAGATAAAAGATTTTTTAAGGGTTTATGATCCCGTGGTATAGTGAATTTGATATTAACATTTATTTTGGGGCTTGTATGAATAAAAAAAAATCATGTGTTAATGATGAATTTGATATTAAAATTTATTTGGGCTTGTATGAATAAAAAAAATTGTGTTAATGATAAAATTATCATTAAACATCCAAGTATTATATACTTACCAATCAACTATAATGCTGGAGAGATATCAATTTTTAAATTCGAAATAAAAATCCTGCATTCAACAGATATATACAGGCTACACAGAGTTTGAATCTACTCTTATCTCTTTATAATCTGATGGTCAAGTCAACCGTTTAGCTTGGTTTTTCTCTACACCAAGGCTTGAATCTTTGGCAGGGCAGAAGTAACGTACTCAATATAAAAAGAATTACCTCCCAAGTCAAAATGAATTTGATGTTAAAAGGCATTTGTTGCTTATTTAGACAACTGAAAATCCCAGGTGGTGTTGATAAAATTAATAGTATTTGTACAGTGTGTGTATATATATACACATATATATAGATATATATATAGATATATATATAGATATATATATAGATATATATATAGATATACATATATATATATGATTTTATATATATATATATATATATATATATATATATGATATATATATATATATATATATATATGATATATATATATATATATGATATATATATATACATATACATATACCAAAGGCACTTCCCCCAATTTTGGGGGGTAGCCGACATCAACAAGAAACAAAACAAAAAAGGGGACCTCTACTCTCTACATTCCTCCAGCCTAACCAGGGACTCAGCCGAGTTCAGCTGGTACTGCTAGGGTGCCACAGCCCAACCTCCCACATTTCCACCACAGATGAAGCTTCATACTGCTGAGTCCCCTACTGCTGCTACCTCCGCGGTCATCTAAGGCACCGGAGGAAGCAGCAGGGCCTACCGGAACTGCGTCACAATCGCTCGCCATTCATTCCTATTTCTAGCACGCTCTCTTGCCTCTCTCACATCTATCCTCCTATCACCCAGAGCTTTCTTCACACCATCCATCCACCCAAACCTTGTCCTTCCTCTTGTACTTCTCCCATCAACTCTTGCATTAATCACCTTCTTTAGCAGACAGCCATTTTCCATTCTCTCAACATGGCCAAACCACCTCAACACATTCATATCCACTCTAGCCGCTAACTCATTTCTTACACCCGT
>NC_090746.1:25071231-25081231 GCF_036898095.1 Palaemon carinicauda
GCCTGTGAGGACTCTACCAACTGAGCTATCAAGAGAGATAATAAGTTTGACATGTCACCGTACATATTCCTGTTGAATTCAGGAATCTGTTCTTAGACTTGAAATAAACCCATCTCAACCACGATACCGGAATTGTGAGTTTGCAACACGTGGTTATTTGATGATGAATATATATCACTAACACACGTGATTTCAATCAATGTAAATATTCATCTACAATGGCATTTAGTACCGAATTCTTTCATGGGAATATATATATTCCACTGGAATTCATTTATGGTGATAGCTTTTTTCTGGACAGACATTCGAACCCCTGCCTATTCAGCTGAAACCATGCCTGCTTGGACTCTACCAACTGAGCTATCAAGAAAGATAATGACGTCTCGTCGCAAGCCGACTGTCTCAGATTTTCCAAGCTAAAGGTTTGTGTGCAATTTTTCACGAATAAAATTCAAATGTCTGTCTCCCATGAAAATAACAGAGTATGCTGTACATAGTTTCTCGCAAAACTCTAAACTAATAGAAAAAACATTCCTATTATCTATATATCTTGCTCCTTACTAAATTCAGGTCTTGACCACAATTGAAGCCATAGACATAGTGCCTTATAATTTAATTATATTGTAAAAATCTATTTGTGATGAAAACAGGAGTAGGGAGTGAAAGCCAGAGCTTTTTGTGTTATTATATTTTTATCTAATTTTAGTTATTGGAAATACAAGGAAAATGTGGTCCCCTCTGATGTCAGTTATGTCGACATAGTAGTAACAAGTCTCTTTCTTACTTCTTATTTTGAAGAAAAAAATATATTTTCTTTTCCAAATAGGATTTCTATAATCCGGCCCTCAGCTACAAATCATACAAGAAGGAAAAAATATGGTCATGTTTTTTCTTTTGTTTCTCCCCATCTTCCCCCTCCACAACCTAGTTCAAATAACTGTCATCGCTTCTGATTTATTTATTTTTCTTTTCGATTACTTTTGCGTAGATTTGCTCAAGAGCAAAGTCAATATTATTTTGTGTTAAGGCGTCATTGCCAATGTTCCCTTCAAATAAGTACGAAGGAACCCTATAACTTCTTGCTTTTAAGGAGAATGCCATAGAAAAATATTTTTGTTTTTTCAATGATTGTAATTGGTTAGGATATCCAAGTGTTATTCTAAAAGATTTGAAAAATCTAAGACCTTGAAGTATGGCATTGAAATGGTATAGTTATTGGTGTTAATTTTAACTTTTAGCCATTATGTAATGATGCATAAATATTGGAAAGCATGATTTAATTCAAGTTCAGTAATTGACAAGTGGACCATCTTGAAATATTTGTAAGCAATAATTTCTATAAAAATAACTCCTACATATGGTTCTCTCATAAAACTCGCTTCTTTTTATCGTATTTTTTCTATAGTAAACATATCTGTCGCATGTAACTTATGCAATATTTTTGGTGGCATCCTTTAGCGACATTTCCTCTTCCGCTCCCCTCCCCGTCTGAATTTTCCCTCGGAAAAAATATTTTCCCTGTCAGATTCTTATGCCTCGTGTATTACGATGCATATCGTCTCCTCTCATAAGGCATATTTTTATTTTTCTTAATACTATTATAAGGTGTTGGGTAATTGTAAATTAAATTGTTTTTTTATTTTCATTTAGTAAAATATGTTAATACAGTTCAATGTTTGTAAGTCGTTTTTTTTTATCCGTACATAATTTTGCATTATGTAATTTGATTTTAGCGTTGCCTTTGACCGTGTTACTCATGTGACCCTTAAACGAAGGGTCTTTCCTTGGCATAATTATTAGAGTAATATATTGAAGAGATTAGTTTTTGTAGTTTTTGATGGGCACAGTATAACTGTAAGGATGCAATTTCCTGTTTTTCTCAGGGCAGTATTCGAAGTCCAATACTTTTCGTTTGATCTATAAAACAAGCTTTTTTTCATATGATATACTATCGTGCATCAGTTTCATCTAAATGTAGACCGGTAATGGCTGAATCCCTTAATAGAGATCTAGGTGAAATAAACACGTGATGTAAATTATGGAGGATAAAGGTGGCCTCTAACAAAACTCAAAATTTAAATTGATCAAGGACAGTGGCTCAGCATTCTGATCTTTTCATTGACAATATCTGTATACAATACATTTAAAGTTCTAGGTGTGGTTCTTGATTGCAAATTTACTTCTGAGAAGCATGTCTGGTCTGTTTCTTCTTCAATTCCACACAAAATTAACACATTTTGAAAGTCTTAAGATATTTGGAGATCAATCTATCCTGGGGAAATATTTCTTTCTGCCATGCTTTGAACATTGTTCTCCTGTCTGGTTTTCACCTGCTGCTTCGTCTGAAAACGTTGGGTAAACCCTTGGGGTCTATTAATTTCCTTATCCTTGATCTGGGTATTAATCTTTGCACAGTCTGTTTATTTGTGCATAATACAAAAGATATTTCATAATTCTTACAATCTTTTGCCTTCAGAACTGTGCATTGTGTGTCATACAGTACGTTTTACTATTTATGTAGTTAATTCTAATGTTTTTGTTTTTTCCAATATATGATTCAATAGTACACAGTATTCTAGAAACTTTATTCTTTGTGTGACTAGACTGTGGGATTTTGGTCGTTGAATCGATGGAACTTCAGAAGTTTAAAACTTGTTCCAAGTGCCTTTCCGTTAAACAGATTGACCTGTCTCGTTTCATAGTTTACATACGGCTTATCTAACCAGCGATGTTGCTGATCTAATAGATTTAATATTTTCTTTACTTTTCCATTTGTTTTATTCGTTGCTTCTATATTTTCATATCGTAATTGGGTACTTTCTCTGTTGTAGCGCTTAGACTTGCAGCATCCTGTTTTCACAATTAGGGTTTGCTTGACTAGTAATAATTATAATGATGATGATGATGATGATTTTCTGATTGAATAATGTTTCTTTTGTCGTTAACTAATAGACAAAAGTTCGTAAGCTTAATTGCATTATTTTTAAGCAGAGCTTTCCATAATTTTCTACTTGTGTACTTATGTTTCACACATGAGTGACCTCATTGCACAACTCGCTAACTGGGTCATTGTTTTCACACCGATTACTATCATCATGAAACCTAATTTTTAGTATTCGTCAAATACTGTTAATCACCAACATTATGTACCTTCAATTTTGAATTCCTACCATTACTTCCTCATAACACCCTTAAAAAATATTGACAGCTTTAGATCTGATACTGTGGCGGGATGTTGCAACAACAACCCCCACACCCTTGATCACTCTAAACAGACAAATGTCTCCTCAGCACAAACTTTCCATTTACGTTATTATCAGTGGGACTCTTGGACAAAGAGGACATAAAAACAAAACATAACCTTAATACTATATTCATTAAAACTAAAACGCTTAACATAAAACCATCCACAACCAAAATCATTACACTTAAAACTAATCATAAACTTTACACTAAAAATACAAAAAAACGTAACACCATTAAAATAAACCAACCAAAAAAAAACCCCTAACAAAACTTGAAATTAAATGGCACACCAACACCAAAATATGTATATATATATATATATATATATATATATATATATAATGTATATATAGATAGATAGATAGATTATATATATATATATATATATATATAGAGAGAGAGAGAGAGAGAGAGAGAGAGAGAGAGAGAGAGAGAGAGAGAGAGAGAGAGAGAGAGAGAGAGAGAGATATATATATATATAGATATATATAGATATATAGATATATAGATAAAAAACAAAAAATGAAAATAAATAAAAATTGATCCCTCACAATACCACTTTTCACTTAAGCTAATCGTTACCTTTGATGTCCATTATTTCCCATTTTCCTGTAGGCGGCCATGTCGGTTCAGGATCAAGTATTTTTCTTTTTTATTTCAATAAGAAAAAAGAAGCTATTCACATAAAGGATTCTGTTGGGTGTAGATGGGAATTAATTAAGATTAGAAATTTTACAATAAACATTATCCTCAAATGCCTCCTTCAAAATAGCAGTGTGAAAGGTTTCAAGTGATTAGTTTTTCTACTAACGAACTTGGTTATTTACTTTGTGTTGAGCATTTTATCAGTACGGATGTTATTATCGGAAATAATTTAATTTCTTTTTGTTGCTTTTATAAAATAAAATAATCACGATGTCCTGCTGATAATGGAGTAAAGATACTTGACCAACAGTCCACAAGTGAAAAGATCCAATATCTTTGGATAGCAGACGAGCGCTTCCCCGAAAAGACGTGAAAAGTGAAGGTTATCTTAATGAACCCTTATTGTGCTAGGATCTTGTCAGGTGAATGGTCTTTTGTGTCTTTTAATTCACCCTTTTCTTTTCATCTACAAAAGGGTAAAACATAGTACCCGGTCAAAGATGCTCTTTTCTAAGCTTAAAAAATTCTGTTATAATTTCTTCGTTTTTAATTTTCCTCCAAATCTCTTTTTTATTTTTTTTATTTTTTTACCCGTTGTTAAAACACACAGTACTGCCAATGGTATTATTTTATTTTATTATTATTGGTGTTATATTTTATTATTATTGTGCTTAGTTTCCCACATTTCTATGCGACATTAAGAATTCCAGTTTTGAATGTTTTTTATTTATATATTTACTACGGATGATTATTTAAGTGATATCATATGTATTGAAAATAAGTCTTCTTCTATTTTCCCTTTCATCAACAAATATAGAGCGTGATAAGGACGCTAGTTGTGATACAAAATTGGCAAATTGCTGTTGATTGTTATCATTATGTAATCGATTACCTTTCATCCTTTTCGTTTGTAGGCGAGTTACCAATATATAAACCAATAATGTACATGACCAATTTTCACAATTTCAACTCGCCGCACTTGAAACAGAACTTTTTATTTGGCACAATTTTAAAGTTTCCATCTTTTCAGTCGTTTGCGATTCATGGCTAAGATTTTGAAGGTTCACTTTCTTAAGTCTATAACAAAGAAGGAGTCACCCAGAGAATCGGAGGCTAATGCCGATCCCATCCTTACGATAGCCTTATTGGGGGAAGTTGCCACCCTTTCGCTTTCTTGTTAAAAGTGACATTTGTCGTTGTCCCTATATTCTTTTCATCCTGCAAGATATAGGAAATATTCTTTTCATCCCACAAGATATAGCAAACCGTAGATTCATTGATATCGCAAGGATGACCTGTGTCCACATAGCTTCTTCCAGAGTTTCATCTTCTCTTCTATGGTAAGCATCTTCTTCGGGTACTTAGGCTTAATACCAGAAGCCGTAGAAGGTGCAGGCCTTTTTGCTGGCATCGTAGGGCTTGAAAGTATTTCACAATTTTACACAAAAAAATCTAAAATTCCATCCTTCAATAGCCTTATTGGGGAAAGTTGCCACCCTCTCGCTTTCTTGTTAAAATGGACATTTGTCATTGTCCTTATATTCCTTTCATTTTACAAGATATAGCAAACCGCAGATTCATTGATATCACAAGGATGACCTGTGTCCACATAGCTTCTTCCAGCCTTAAGAATTAACAAGAGTTTCATCTTCTCTTCTATGGTAAGCATCTTCTTCGGGTACTTAGGGGTAATACCATAACCCTTAGAAGGTGCAGGCCTTTTGGCCGACATCGTAGGGTTTAAAGGTATTTCACAATTTTACACAAAAAATCCAAAACTCCATCCTTACAATAGCCTTATTTGGGAAAGTTGCCACCCTCTCGCTTTCTTGTTAAAAGGGACATTTGTCATTGTCCTTATATTCCTTTCATTCTACAAGATATAGCAAATCGTAGATTCATTGATATCACAAGAATGACCTGTGTCCACATAGCATTTTCAAGAGTTTCATCTTACCTTGTATGGTAAACATCTCCGGGTACTTGGGCTTACTCCCAGAAGCCTTAGAATTTGCAGGCCTTTTGGCTGGCATCATAGGGCTTGAAAGTAATCCGTAATTTTGCACAAAAATCCCCCCCCCCAAAAAAAAAATAAAAACACCACACCACAGATAAAGATGTGGAATGTTATCACTTATGTATGTTTAAATCGAACCGGACAACGCAGGGAACTGAGTGCTGCAGTTATCTGGAGAGTGATTGTGTGTGTACAGCGGATCTAGGACAACCGCCCCCGAGACAACTGCCCCCCGACAACTGCCCCCAGGACAGTTGCCCCCCGACAACTGCCCTCGTAGGACTACTGCCCCCCGGAAAATTGCCCCCCATATTTCCATTTACGTAATTACTGTTTAGTAACAATTTATGAAGATATTCTTCCTAATTACATAATCGGTCATTGAAGAAATAATTGTATCAATTTCCTAAATTTATTACCATTTATGTAGTTATTTCCTGATTAAGTAATCGGTCGTACGAGTTATAGTTTATTTTCGAAAGCTATCGCCAATAGGCTAATTCTATATAGTCAAACAAATGTTTACAAAAAAAAAAAGTAAGAAGGGTCTAGTGTCTAATCAGTCGTACGAGTTATAGTTTATTTTCGAAAGAATTACAAGAAGCAACATAACCCATCATGGAGTTCGTCAAAAGTGAACGTGGAAAAATGAAGCTTATTTATGAAGGATACATCTATGTGAAGCAGAAGATTTGGCAAATAATGTTATATCTTATGAATGTGAAAAACGCCACCAGAATAACCGTAAAGCGAAAGTAAAAGTTTGTGAAAATGAAGTAGTTGGCTATGTAAATGATCACACCCATGTTGTTGACCAACCCCGCCGTGAAGTCTTGTTAGTACAACAGGAAATAAAGGCTAAATCTATTGCTACCAAAGAGACTGCAAAGGATGGTAAAGGATGTTTTTACCACTTATCTCAAAGCATATACCGTAAGGTGCAAAATGAAGGTCTCCAAACTAAATACCAATCTGACGCCTATTTTTCCTTGCAAATACGTATGATTCCTGCATTAGCGTTTGTTCCCACAGAAAAAGTTATTGAAGCGTTTGCGAAACTACAAAAGATGTTTCCACCTGAGGCTGATGCAATAATAGATTATCTTGAAGATACATACATCGGCAGAAGACGTCGAAATACAAGGAGACAGCCACATTTCCCTATAAGCATGTGGAGTATGTATACTCGTGTTGTTGAAGATTTACCTCGAACAAACAACGCCGTAGAAGGCTGACATAACCATATGCAAGCAAGCGTTACGTCATTTCATCCAAATATATGGAAATTTCTGGGGGTGTTGAAGAGAGAACAGGCACTATCCAGCGTCATAATTAATCAAATACTTGCTGGGCATCCAGTACCTCCTAAGCGGAAACGCTATCAGGATTCTAGCATACGAATAGCAAACATTGTGCAAGAATTTGAGAACCGCGATGTATTGGAATTTTTGAGATACATAGCCCACAATTTAAAATCCTAGTATTTAAATCCCTTTTCAATATTTTTGCAACCCATCATTGTACAAATTTTAGTATATAATGTTATCTTTTTAAAATTTATTTTTAAATCATTTAATTTTTATTAACAATAATAAAACATTGGTTTTATTAGTTAGGTATTTTTATTTGTTTACACCATTGTCCAGGGGTTTTACGAGGGCAATTGTCCCGGGGGCAGTTGTCCTATGGGGGCAGTTGTCCTACGGGGGCAGTTGTCCCGGGGGCAGTTGTCCTGATACCGTGTACAGCCAATAAATAGCCCAGATGCTGAAACGTGTGTGTGTTCCTCTACTGACCAATAGTGGACCGTGTACAAAATCATCTTGGCAAAGTAGGCCCCACACTCACTCCTTCCAATATTCTTTAACTTAAATTTTCAAGACTCTTTGCATCATCTGCGGTTTACTATGCAATTTCTTTTATTATATTTCATTGAATAAGGTATGCAATACTTTACTGTATTCTTACTTAATACCTTCGCCAACTTTGTTACGAAGTTCGTGGTGATAGGCGTGCATTTGTTTTTATGTCTGCGTGTTTATGATTTGCATAACTCAAAAACTATTTGACGAAATCTCATGACAATGGGTTGGAGGATTTGCCATGATCTAAGAATAATTTGATTATATTTTGGGTGTGATTGGGTTAAAAGTCAAGGCCAATGTCATGAAAAGGTAAAAAATGTCGTTTTGCCTTGCTGTGGCCTATTTTTATCTGATTTGCATAAAACTAGTGCCAAAATGTGCATAATTCCATAGCCGATCTTATAATATACAACATGATATAGGCGATGGAATGCGCTCTACCGAGTGCCCGTTTTAGTTAATTTACTGTATTAATTTCTATGCCCACAAATGACTATTCCTAACACCAAAATAATCTTAAAGAATTGAATAATTTCCGGCCGGCAGAAACCCATGATATGAGTCCACGGTATAATGTGGAACCTGCATAGATTTACATATGCTAAATTAAACAATCCATGATGTACTGAGTACGTGATAGGTGAACCGTGATTTGCGAGGGATTACAGTTGTTTGTTGTTTCTTTACATAGAAATCGAGAATAGGAAGTGTATAAATTTTTAGCTTTAATTGATAACAATACTCTTATACTCTTCTGAGTAACTTTAGATGTTATCACCGTTATCTATGAATTAAGATCAGATTAGATTCTGGAGCGTGATAGCTTAATTGATTCACTGGAGTTTTTATTGGGGTTTTTATTGGTGTTGAGGATCCGTCTCCTAAGTGTTGTCTTCCACAGAAGCAGAGTCAAGGGACAGTGGCAGTGGCTACTGATGAATCATTGAATGGACTTTTAGGCTCCCCGATCCTTAGCTCTTGAACCCAGTTTAGCAGATCGTGAGATGGGAGTCAATACCAGATCTTTATACTTACTTTAAAATATTTTGGTTAATATCCTGAACATTGGTGAACAGGATATCTACGATAGACTCCCCATTTCTCTCACAGGAGAGGATATTTTCAGAACACTCGTCGGAGCCTTAGGATCCAGTATTTGTGACTTATAGAGTATTAAAGATATGTTATCACTGCAAGACTCGCCAGCGTTGTGAGGCTTGCTGTATAGAAGATTCATATATCTACATACATAATTTCAAGATTTCACATGAAAAATTATCATGTTTATTGGTTTCGAAAGCTTTAATTTTCGTTCGATATTTTGCACTGCCATTTTCTAAGGATTGTAGTTTCTTTGTAGGCGCTTTCCCTTCAAAACCAATGTCACGAAGATCAGAAATGGTTTAGGAAATTACGAAATTGTTTTCTGAAAATAATTGATGCTACAAGTACTTTTAACATTGATTAAGATTACCTTATAGATCACACAAATAAAAAGATATATACATACTATTCATATATACATTATACACTGTGTGTATGTATGTATGTATGTATGTATGAATGTATCTATGTATGTATGAATATTTTATATATATATATATATATATATATATATATATATATATATATATATATATGTGTGTGTGTGTGTGTGTGTGCGTGTGTGTGCGCGTGTGTGTGTGTATAGAGATAGATAAATAGATGGATAGATATAGGTACATAGATAGATAGATAGGATAGATAATATCTTAGTAGCATCTTAATATCTAAGACAACTCCTCCCCTGGGAACTGCAGTAGTTTTCAGGATAACAGGAAAATGCATTTACATTAACATTTGATTGCCACACCTGTTTCAGATTACTTCTTTTACACGATTCTTCTCCAGGACTACGTTGGTTGAATCATGACCAAGACACCAGTTACCCATTGAGATACTACCGCTAGAGAGTATTGGGTTCTTTGACTAGCCAGATAGTACTACATTGGATCCATTTCTGGTTATGCTCAATTATCCTTTGTCTAAATACACACCAAATAGTGTGGTCTATTCTTTACACATTTTCCTCTTTCCTCATACACCTGACAACACTTAGCTAATCGAAAAATAATTCTTCACTCAATTATTATTATTATTATTACTTGCTAAGCTACAACCCTAGTTGGAAAAGCAGGATGCTATAAGCCCAGGGGCTCCAACAGGGAAAATAGCCCAGTGAGGAAAG
>NC_090746.1:25096231-25113731 GCF_036898095.1 Palaemon carinicauda
CTGTCAAGGCCTCTCATAGAAAGGAGGGCGGGTCCATCAGGACGACATGGCTATCTCAGCCAAAAATAGATTTTTCTCTTCGCTCAAATTCCGGTTTTTCGGCTCAGGCCATGTCGTCCTGATGGAAGTTTACCAGAGCATTAATGTATCTGTGGATTTCCCAGTTGTGCCTTAAACCTCAAGACAATATTTCCTTGGTCATGTAGACCTAAGAGACCTATGACATTACCATTATATGTCATTTCATCTAATCATAGACTGTTAGTGCTTTCTGCCTCCTATAGGGAAGAATCTAACTAGACTCGGGAAAAAGTATCGAAACAAGTTAAGTCTAGCTAGAAAGGTTTGTTTTCATATAGGAACAAAGTTACTACCTTTGCTCAATATTATTATGCAGAATAATAAGGAATGAAAAGAATGCTCACACATAACTTTATTAAAAGTGTTTAGAGCGAAATAAGACGCACAAAACAGTTAATCATTTATTGTCAAGCAATAAATAGAAATTCAGCATACATTTCATAATATAAGAATGCAAGTGAAATAAAATTTCCCAACATAGACCATACAGAATAAATCAGAAATACTTGTTTTATCTGAAAACAAAATGTTTTGCCACTCCAATGAAAATTTTATAAATTTTCTAATGTCTTTCTGAGAGTTCTGTCTCCTTACACTCGTGTAAAAAACACACGGCACTTAGTGTTCACTCTATATTCCATCACTTTTGTACACTGGAACAGTCCATAATGTCACCTTGATGACATTTTCACTTACCATGTTGCACTATCATGTGCCCACATGTACACCCTTAGAATTACAGTCCCACATAATTCACTGTTGCTCGCAGCACTAAGCCACCACGAAATGTTTTAATTCTTGCACTTGCTTCGCGTAGTGTTTGAAAAACACTCTGGATGACTTCCATCCAGTAAAAGAGCGAAGATACTCGAAATCCATGAGGTGGAAAGAATTTAGCGAAGAAGCGACTTTCCTAGGATCATGACCTGTGGGTGTACTGTCAGGATCCACTCTGCGAATGAAGTAGGTGATCTTCGGCCTTATTTGTTTTAGGGATAAGTTTGAACCCGATGTTTCTCCTTTAAAGAGCTGTCCTCCCCTGAAGTCTGAAGTTCTGCGAAGATAGACCTTTAGACTCTCTACTGGAGGGCAGATTCTCCAGGGACCCCACCTCTTTGTGGGTAGCTCATTCTTAGCAAGAAACGGGTCGGGAAAGAGATTCAGCTCTCCCGTTTCAGAAAACTGGATATGGCCCTCTTCCCTAGAAAGAGCCACTATCTCACTAACTCTAGCCCCCGAGGCTAGAGCAAACAAGAATATAACTTTTTCAGTCAAATCTTTCAAAGAGCAATTATAGTTGTCCAAGCTTGAAGCGAAATTTAGTACCTTATCCAAAGACCATGAGATGGGCCTTGGAGGTGCTGCAGGCCTGAGCCTAGCACAGGCCTTAAGGATTTTGTTAAAAATCTCATTAGACAAGTCTATTTGGTAAGCATAAGGCAAGGGTCTAGTCAAGGCAGATTTACACGTAGTTATCATGTTGGCTGCTAAACCTTGTTCATGAAGGTGGATTAAGGAAGACAAACAAAAATGGGTTTCTTGCCTTGACGAAGGCCACCTATTTCTTCCAGGATGATTCATATTGCCTTCTGGTAGATTTTGACTTGTATTCCTCTAAGAAGTCTATACTTTCTTTCGAGATCCCAAACCTTTTCTTTACTGCTAGGGAGAGAAAATCATGAGATGAAGGTCTTGGGTTTTCTGTAATGAAGCGAAGACAGTCGACTTCTGTACTTGTTGAGACAGAACTGGGTCCGGCAGGGGAATCAGCCTCGGCTGTAATTCCAATATTAACGGGACTTGGGAGCCGTTAGGGCTGCTGTTCCTTGAAAAGATCTCGGCTCGTTGAGGACCTTCATTAGCAGGTTGGATGGAGGGAACAGATAGATCCTGGTCCATTTGTTCCAGTTGAGGGACATGGCGTCCACTGCTTCCGCTAGAGGGTCCTCGTATGGGGCCATGTATCGAGGAAGTTTCTTGTTTTCGCTCGTCGCGAAGAGGTCGATCTGCAATTCCGTGACGATGTAAGATGAAGGAGAATGATCTTGCGTCTAGGGACCATTCTGACTCTATCGGAGCCATCCTGGATAGAGCGTCCACTGTCATATTGCGGAACCCTTGAAGGTGAACTGCTGATAAGTGTCATCTCTTCTTTTCCGCTAAACGGAAGATGGCCAACATCACTTGGTTGAGTTGAGGTGATCTCGAGCCTTGACGATTCAGACATCTCGTTACCACCTCGCTGTCTAAAATCAGTCTTATATGGACTGAAGTGCGAGGGGATAATCTCTTCAGTGTGAGAAAGACTGCCATGGCCTCCAAAATGTTGATATGGAAGGTCTTGAATAGAGAGGACCAAGTTCCTTGAACTTTCCGTTGATGAGAGTGACCTCCCCATCCTTCCGATGATGCATCCGTGTGGATGATGACTTAGGGTGGAGGCGGTTGCAGAGGTGTTGACCTCTTGAAGTTCCTGCCCTCCGACCATGGCTTGAGAAGTAATCGTAGCCGACTCGGTATTGGTCTTCTTAGATCTCTTCGAGCGTTTGATGCGTATCTTCTCCAGACTCCTGATGCATCTTTTAACTGTGCTCTTAGCACTGGGTCTGTCACTGATGCAAACTGAAGGGAGCCCAGCACTCTCTACTGTCGGCATCTTGAAATCCTGTTGGATTTTAGAAGTCTCTTGATAGATCCTGCTATCTCTCTCCTCTTCTTTAATAGAATGGAGAGGCGATGTGACTGCAAGTCCCAATGTATGCCTAGCCATCGAAACTTCTGAGCTGGAGATAGTCGAGACTTTTTGGTGTTGATCTTGAATCCTAGATATTCCAGGAACTGGATCACTTTCTTGGATGCTTGCATGCATTTCGTCTCGGATGCTGCCTGCACCAGCCAATCGTCCAGATAGGATACCACGTGGACCCCTTGTAGGCGTAGTTGTTGAATGACTACTTCTGCAAGCTTCGTGAAGATCCTTGGGGCTATGTTTAGTCCGAAGGGCATGGCTCTGAAAGCGTACTTTCTTTTTTGTAGCCTGAATCCTAGGTAGGAGGAAAGTTGACGATTGATCGGAATGTGCCAATAGGCATCTGCCATGTCTATGGAGACTGTGTATGACCTTTTGGGCAACAGGGCCCTTATGTGTCGAAGGGTCAGCATCTTGAACTTGTCGTTCTCGATAAACTTGTTGAGTGGCGACAAATCCAGAATGACTCTGAGTTTGTCCGAGTCCTTCTCGGGAACACAAAACAGCCTTCCTTGGAATTTGATGGACTTTGCCCTCCTTATCACCCGTTTGCTCAAGAGCTCCCAGGTGTATTCTTCCAGAACGGGGGTGGAGAGTTGGAAGAATTGAGGAAATGAAGGTGGAGCTGTCTTCCAGCTCCAACCTAGTCCGTTCTTGATTAAGCTGTGGGCCCAGGGATCGAAGGTCCAACGATCCCGGAAGAGTCGGAGTCTTCCTCCTACCAGAAGCATCTCATTGCTTCTGGTTTCCGGAGGGCTTGCCTCCTTGACCGCGTGCTCCCCTACCCCATCTTCCTCTCAAGGGATGTCTAGAGGAATCTCTACCTGACCCCTTACCTTTAGGGCGAAAGGTGGTGGTTTGCCTCTCATAAGCGGGAGTAAAGGCTGGTGACTGAGTCACCACCTGCTGGGGTACCATCTGGTAGGTGGGTTGGGGCTGTGGAACCAACTGTGGCACCGTGGTCATGGAAAGTTGTCGTTGTTGTCTGGCAGGGCGAGATGGCAATCTTGGCCTCTTTGACTTTCTCTTCGGTTGGGGACCTTCATCCGGAGAAGACATCCTCTTAGTCGACATGCCCCACTTCTGGAGAAGATTTCTATTCTCTGTGGCGGCCTTGTCGACTATTTCTTTGACCAACTCGTTTGGGAATAGGTCTTTTCCCCAGATATTGGAAGATATCAACTTCCTGGGTTCGTGTTTGACCGCAGCCGAGGCAAACACGAACTCTCTACAAACCCTTCTTGCCCTAATAAAGCTATAGAAGTCTTTCGTTAGGGTTGCCAAGTGTGTTTTGGCTATGACCATGAACATATCTCGGGATCTCTGTTCACTGGCCATTGCCCCCAGGGTCACCTGAAGGGACAGAGAGGCAGCAAGCCTATCCTTTGTATCCTGTTCCTTACGCAGGAGAAACTCAGACAACTTGGGGAGGTTTTCGCTAAACTGACGTCCAGCGATATCAGCCTCCAGCTTCCCGACTGAGAAGGTAAGCTGAATATCCTTCCAGTCCTTGTGATCCGTTGGCAACGCTAGGGAAAGGGGTCTACACTCTTCCAGTGTAGGGCAAGGTTCCCAGCTTCTACTGCCTTAATCACCGCCTTAAACCCTTTCTTCGCAAAGTGGAAGGCCATAGTTGCTGGAGCAAGAAAAGAGGGATGTTTCTTGCTCAGGGCTGGCACCTTAGAATTGGTGAAGCCCCTGTCCTTCAAACTGCTGGATAGCAAAGCCTGAGCCTTCGTATGGTCAAGCACTATGACCTCCTTAGGCTCTGTCTCCTCCTTGGATACAGGTTCCGCCTTTAGACGAACGAAGCAGTCTGGATAGGACTCAAAGCTGGGCCAGAAGTCAATGTCCTTGATAAGGACAGCTCCCAGCTTCTCTGAAACAAAGATCTTACCGTTCGTAATTGGCATGTACTCGGCATGCCTCCACGGGTTTACCTCAGAGCACGAGGGAAGATCCTTTACGTTGAGTCTCCTCTGAGACCCACGGTTCGCTGCCAGCTGAAGAATCTCCTTCCTCAGCGCAGCTTCTCTTTGTTCGCTCATCTTCTCGAACATCTCCATCATAACTTTGATGGCAGACAGGGTGTCGTTCGACTTTCCGGGTTGAGGAGCGGAGGACGTAGAGGGCACGGGTTCTGGGGCAGGAAAAGACGAAACAGAGACTGTTTCGACTTCATCCTCTTCCGTCTCTGGAGCCAACGTTAACTCCTCATCTCGCGCTTCTGCGAGAAGTTCCTTTTCGGTGTCCTCTGACATCCTCTCATCTAGATGGATGTCCTTCATCGCATCCGAGACATCCGTATCGACTGCTATCTGGATGCAAGGGATCTCAGGGTGAGGCTGAGGAATGACCGCATCCGCAGATGCATTGGGGGAATAGACAGGCCCACATATGCTCACTAGGGAGGTAAGGCCCCGTGGCATTCTTCTGGAAGCCACGAACCCATCTTCGCAGCTTGTTCCAAGCTGCATCCCTTGACTCCGATGTCTTGGGATTCTCAAAAGTCTCATACGCCAAGTCTTTGCAGACAGTACATACCTGGGGGTCCCAGTATCTGAGAGGGCCCCTTAGTGATGGAACAACGGGAGTGTGTCCTACACTCCAAGTGGCCGCAGAAGTCCCTGCTACGCACGTTGCAGAAGACGCTGCCGCACGTCACATGGTCCTCCTGTAAAGAGAGGAAAATAAAATGAGTATAAGGTAGTCTATCTCACTAGATAATCTAATAAATATTATAATATTTCCCATTTTATTTTATTGCATATAGCTTAGGATAGGTAAGCTAGAAATGAATTAGGAAAGACACATACGTTTGTTTCCTGCCCAGTCAATTGTTGTGACCTCCCTCAAATTTAACCCTAGGGTTATCCTCCTCAGGAGGCCCGATGGAAGAGTCTAGCCTTTAAGGATAGAAAAGTGTAACTAACACACTCTTCCAAAAGGACTAATAATGAGGGTCATTAACAACTGATCATCTATCAGTATATAGGAGGGGAATTCCTTTCCCAATCCTGTGAGGTCTCAACAATAGACTGCGCCTGGACACACAGAGTATGTTGGAAAATTTAACTACTGTATACTTTTATACCATAGTTTTCTGTCTGCAGTATGCTCTATACTGCAGATATACTGCCCACTGTATATACATATACCGTAGTTGCCGCCGGCACTTAGCCAGCAAGGCTAGTACCTAAGGCATGATTTAACTGACACAATATTGATAATTTTATGGCCGGCTACCCCCCGGACAGCCAGTGGCTTGCTGGACGCTGGCAGGTCACACTATCCCAGGCAGCATTCAATGTGACAGGGTAGTGGCCGGTATACCAGACTTGGCCGGCTGTTGCCGGCTAAGTCAGATGTGACAGAGAATCAATGGCTGTCGGTCCACAAGTCTAGCCTGCATCTTGCCGGCAAGTTTAGTGGCCGGCAGCCACCAGTTAGATTAGTACCTGGCGGCATAGTAAATAGTGAGAGAGAAAGCAAGGAGTGAAGGATAATGTAAGAGAGCTGTTTCACTTCCTTCCTCCGGAATGAGGGTTCTAATGGAAGGGGAGAATATAAGATAATCAAGCTTCCACCCATCCAGGTCCGTCGCCGGTCCCTGTTGGCATAGGATGTGAATGCAGCCCAAGGGAGGACTGAAGAACACTCTAAATTAAATAAGTCTTCTGCCGGCAGCTAGACCTGCCGCCATAGCTATCCCGGAGCTCATGTCCGATAGGGAAGCTACACAACTAGGCCATACAAGCAGAAGCCCAAGCCGGCCTTACAATCTGCCGGCAATCGGCGCGATTGTAGAACAACGGCCACAGGGATGTGATGGCTAGGCCATCACCAAAGGACAGAATGGGGAGGGGAAAGGGTCCTTTATAAGGTGTGAGAGGAGCCGGCAGCATGTCGGCCCTACCACACCTTGAGAAAGCTCTGTTTCAGTATCGGCGCCATCCTAGGCGCCTAGAGAAATCAATCACCAGCTTAGGGTCTGCCAATACAGTAAGGGGGCTGGCATCATCTAGCCAACACCCTTAATATAGAAAAACAGAGTTCCCATGCCGGCACCATCCTAGGCAGAAGAATAAACTCCATTCTTCAGCCTACGGTCTGCAAGCACAGGACTAGTCGACTAAACCACAGGTTGAAGGGGGATCACATGACCCCTTCAAGTGCAGTCTAGGTAGGCAAAGCCTCCTATGCCAACAAACAAGGCCTAACAGGGGAGTACATTCACCCTGTTAACCAGTTGCCGGCATACGACAAGCACTCTAAGATTCTGACCCAAACTCAAAGCTCACCATCAGTAGCTAGGTGCAGGGGCAGAAAAACCTAGCCTAGTCTTGCCTGAATGACAATTCAAGACAAGATCAGCCAGGATTGTAGCCATAGGGTACACTCAAGAGGGAAGGAGGGATTACCCTATATATGAGGGTAACCGAGGAGATTGTATGAAAGTATACTAAAGCTCCTAGGCTACTAGCCTAGCAACAGTGAGATCGACCACTTACCTCATTGAAGCTCTCTCGTATACTCTTAGAAGAGGAAATTATATATGCAATCCATATATCTTATATGTATAAATTGCCTATTATCTTCATTTAATTTTAATAACACCAGGAACACTTATTATATCATGCAAGAGAGTAAACTATAGCGCCTAGGCTAAGTAGCTTGGCGTCAACAAGATCGGCTACCTAATTGGCCGAAACTAAAATGAATACTATCAGCATAATATAATTAATTCCTAGCAATGAAGACTAAATATCTAATTATATTCATTTAAGCTATTATACCGGGAAAGTCGTTCTGGCTAACTAAATAACTCATGTCTTATGAACGACAGCGCCAAAGGCACCTCCGATCTAGGCAATAGCTCTGCCAAAAATCAGATTAATTAGATTCAATTTTTTACTTTACAACCAGAACTAAATTTATACAGCATAAGAATCAAATGCGCAACTTTCCAGAGGCAGAAGAGGCTGGAGATTGCATAATAAATCCTGATAACGAGAGAGCACTGGGAAAACCACCGAGCTAGATCGCTACAGAAAAACGAATAAAGATGGCGGTGATTATAGTGCCATCTGGATGGACGATTATAGCGCCATCTTGGTACTTTAGCAGTAACAGAGGAAGGTAACTTTATAACGGCTCCTCTTTTATTTTGCCACTTTTCCCCTCGAAGCGTGAACGCTATGTGGGGTGCAGTATATACATATTTATATATATATACAGTACATATATATACATATATACATAATATATATATATATATATACATATATATAAATATATATACATATATATATGTATATATGTATATAATTATATATATGTATATATATAAATTACATATATATACTGTATATATATATATATATATATATATATATATATATGTATATACAGTATATATATATATATGTATATATATATATATATATATATATATATATACATTATATACATTATTTATATATATATATATACATTTATATATATTTATATACGTATATATGTATGTGTGTGTATATATATATATATATATATATAAATATATATATAAATATATATATATAAATACGTATATGTATATATGTATATATATATATTATGTATTTATGTATATATATGTAAATATATATATATATATATATATATATATATATATATATATATAAATATAAATATATATATGTATATATATATGTGTATTATGTATATATATAAATTATATATATGTATATATATGTATATATATGTGTATATATATATATATATATATATATATATATATATATATATATTTATATGATTATATATATGTATATTTATATATTATTTGTATATATATATTTATGTATATATGTGTATATATATGTAGTATATATATGTATATATATATATATATATATATATTTATATATATATATTTATATATGTATATATTATATAATGCAATTATAGGTATACTGACACGCTCCCATATGTGTATTTAGCGCGCCATCGTTGATGACTGAGGTTGTAATTGTGCGTAAATATTTTATTGCGTATTACTATCTTACTGTGCTGTTTTGTGGTGTTTGTGTAATCGGTTGAATTCAGGAATTTAGAAAAGCGGTTTTTTGGCAACATCTCACCTTTGGTCTTTCAATGATATTTTCATTAAACTGCTCATGCAAAATAATATTTGCAGAGCTTCTAATTGGTGTATTTTATGTTTGTCAAGTATAAAATTGAGATAATAATAAGACTACTGTCAATAGATATCTAAATTTTTTCAGATAATTTTGACATAGTAAGTAATTTTAGATTAAGTGTTCTCTCATCCTCCTGAGATTTGTAGTTTTGATTAATATTAGTGTAAAAATCCAATTGAAACTGGTTACAAAAATTATGGTTACATTACAAAATATATGAAAACATTTGATATTTTTACTGATGTTGGGGGAACAAGTATTCCTTAAAGGCATGAAAAGGTAAATATATCTTTTATTTTAGATTAATTTTGTTTTTGTGCTCATTCGTAATTAAATGGGGCTAGTAACACGCATATGTTCACGTAACTTGATGCTCAGTACCTCAAACGCAAATTTGAAGAAAAATATTGTGAACAAAAGCAGGAAATTATTGTGTACATTCGATGTCCCGAAAACATATATGGAGAATCTGATATATATTTTTCTTTATTAAAAACTAGTCAACCAAAAGCCTTGTGTTTTTTTTTTCTTTTTTTTTGTGCAAACATAAATTTAATTGCAAGAAAAGTAAATTACTTATTTGACTAACGGCCAATCAACGAATCCCTTTGATGTAACTAATGACTTGTTTTCAGGCCTGCCGTATAATCCATAAATAAACCTTCAAAAGTAGTTCGGATAGAATGAAGGCCAATAAGCACATCACTCGTGAACATGGAAAACAATAAATACTATGCTTTAAAATGAAAAAAATTATGAACACATTACTTTATGAGAATATAAATACATCGCTTTAGGTACATAAAAATTTAACTCATCACTTTAGAATATAAAATCCCGAAACAAAATTTTCGGTTGAAATGTTCTCTACAATTTTGAGTAAAATTCATCGTATTATCTATCTTCATCTTTTTCATTCAGGTATTCTTTGTTCTTCCAACCACCTTTTTAAACTCTCAAATTATTCTCTATTTTTAGTGTCCATACCATAACGGTGTCGTTTTTTCTCTTTATTGTTGTTATTTTTCATAGTATCGTATTTGCCTGGGAATCGTCCTTAATTGAAATTATTTTTCTTTTTTTCTTTTTTTGGGGGGATATAAGCTCCACGCTTTTAGACCAGCGGTAAATGTTGGAAATATCTTGTATATAATCCGTGTTTTGTTTTGTCCTGGATATACGTTTATTGAACCGTATTGTACCAGTAAAATGAAAGGCTTTTGAGCAAGTGATCTTATGCTGATTCTTCTTCTTCTTTTTTTTTTTTTTTTTTTTTTTTTAAGATTGAGTGTACTGTAAGTAAATTCACCTAAGTAAAAGAAAATCTGTGTATGCATCTGCTACTTCGGTCATTTTCATTAAGTTTATATGGGTTTATTTAGATAAATGGAAAAAGAAAAATATTATACATATTGATTTCAATACTTCTGCCACTTTCATTTTTACGGTCACGGACAGGTGGATGATTTTGGAAGTAATAAGAGGAAAAAAAATTATTAAGAAGGCTGCTGCAGAGGTCAGAATTAGAATCCATACAGTATTAGCCTACCTTTTAGTGATATATACAGATAATAGGACTACTTTATGAAAAAAATATGAACATATTTTTGTTGTACAATCTGTTGCAATATCAATTATGCTAAGAAAGACAATATCTATGGAAAGCAAGCTGGTTCATTTTGATGACACTCCTATAGTAGTAGTATGAGGAGATAAGATGAATTCGGGAGAGAGAGAGAGAGAGAGAGAGAGAGAGAGAGAGAGAGAGAGAGAGAGAGAGAGAGAGAGAGAGAGAGAGTGAGTCTTACCTTATCCTTATTGCCTTTTAATGTAAAAGTAACACATACCTATAGAAGGCTACAGAGATGTAAAATTTCCCGTTTTAATTGCCTCCCAACAACAAAAAATTCATCTTGGAAACCTGTAACGAGAAAAATATATGTAATTACTCCTGTATTAAGAAGAAAATTTTTAACATACAAATAAAAATCTTTCCCTCACTTATTTCCCTCTCTTTTTTTTTTAATTTCTTATGTGAGCCAATGGTACTATTCTCTCATCCGTGGGTTGGGATACGTTTTGAACTCTAAACCTATTGGCCGTTAATGTTTCCAAAATGTTAAATGGGCCTTCAAACTTAGGTGTTGGTTTATAATTGAGTCCTTTACGTACATTTACCTGTATGTATACATTATCACCCACGGTATATGTTTTAGTTGGCTTCGCTATTTTATCATGATTCCTTTTCATTATGATTTGTGAGTCTTCTAAATTCTTTCGAAGGATATCATAACGACTTTTGCTTGCATTTATACATTCTTTTAAAGGATTTGATAGATTAGTTGTAGGCGTTAATACATGGAAAGGCGTTCTAACTGGGGTTACCATACATTGCTTCATGCGGTGACATTTTAATTGATATATGATATGAATGATTCAGAGTACTCAGTACCGCAGGTATTGCAATATCCCAGTTGGGGTCTGATCCCCCTAGTGTTACCCTCAATATATTCAATATCTTCCTATTTGCTCTTTCCACTAGCCCATTCGACTCTGGGTGATATATCATGGTATTTATTTTCTTTATGCTAAGGAATTCACACATTGAGGTAAGAAAGTGATTATTAAATTCCCCACCCTAGTCTGAGATTATCATGTGTGGAATTCCATGTTTACAAATGTAACACTCGTAAAACTTCCTAGCGCATTCAATCGCAGTTTTAGTTTTAAGCGCTATTAGTTCTGTATATCGAGTTAAAGCATCTACAATTACTAAGAGGTGCTTATTTCCTCTGTCTGACTCGTAAAATCCTGTTAACAAATCTAAATGTATTCTTTCAAAGGGTTGATTGGGCACGGGATAAGCCCCTAGGCTGACAGGTGTTTTCGTATGCCCTTTGTTTTCCTGACATGTGCGACAATAAGCTATGTGTTTTTTTATATCTGTAAGCATTGTATGCCAATAAAACAATGATTTGGCTTTCTGTAACATTAATGAGAACCCCGGGTGTCCATGTAATGGATTTGTATGCAACCAATTCAGGACAGTGGAAATAAGTGAGATTGGTACCACTACCTGGTCGTTAGTTACATGTGGTGTATTGCGGGTTTTCCTTATCACGGTCCTACACAGAATATTATCTTTGATTATATAATTCTGCTGCTTATACTTTATATATCCCTTTTCCTTATGATTGCCCTTCAAAGCATTTATAATTGTTTCTAATTTCTGATCTTTTCTTTGCTCAGTCTGTAATAATTCAGCGCTCCAGCCTAAATTTTCTTGTTCAGATATCGTTTTAACAATAGGCATGGATGTTGATATATCTATTAATTCAGCTAAAGGCTCCGTACAAGATGACACGGGGTTGCGTGATAACGCATCCGCAATGATATTTGCTTTCCCAGGTAAATACCCGATTCTCGCGCCAAAGTCTTGAATGATCAAATGCCACCGAGTTCGTTTGGGGCTGTGGTTGAAGCCTTTAAAGAACTCGGTTAGTGGTTTATGGTCAGTAAGAACCTTAACGGGATAACCGTATATTATGAACTTAAAATGCACTAGTGAATTAACAATAGCTAGCGCTTCCTTGTCTATTACTGCATACTTACTTTCGGAAGTTCCCTGTTTTCGAGAATAAAAAGCTATCTGGAAAAATTGTTTATCATATTGCTGAAGCAATACCCCTCCTACTCCTAAGTCTGAGGCGTCTGTTGCAATGAAGAATTCCTTACCGAAGTCAGGAAATTTTAAGATAGGAGAACTACACAGTTCATCTTTCAAGGTATTAAACGCCTGTTGATGATGCTCAGACCATATGAAATCTACGACCTTCTTCGTAAGATCAGTTAAAGGAGCGGCTATTATTGAATAGTTGCGTATAAAACGCCTGTAATATCCACTACAACCCAGAAATTGCTGTATTCCCTTGACATTAGTAGGTATGGGAAAATTACGAATAGCCGACACCTTATCATGGACTACTTTAAGACCTTGGCTTGACACCATGAAACCCAAATATATTAATTCTGTTTTGAAAAATTCACACTTACTAATTTTTACCCTTAAGTTATGTTTTCTTAATCTCTGTAGTACTAGTTCTAACTTATGTAGATGTTCTTCTAAGGTGTTGAAAAAGATTACAAGGTCGTCCATATAGGCATGCAATATATCCCCTAACAAGTCTCCAAACACTGTTAATCATTCTTGTAAATGTTATGGGAGCACAACGTAAACCAAAAGGCATCCGTAAAAATTCATAATGTCCCCTGGCTGTGCTGAAGGCTGTGTATGGGATACTATCTTCTTCTAATGATATCTGGTGAAAACCATTAAGTAAGTCCAAACTGGTAAAATATCTATTCTGACCTAACAAAGACAAAATATCGTCAGTACATGGTACTGGGAATCGATCAGGGATCGTTTCCTCGTTTCGACGACGAAAGTCTACGCAGATACGCCATGTTTGATCTTTTTTCGGTACAACTATTAATGGAAAATTATAAGGGCTGTTTGATTTCCTAATGACTCCTTCTTCTAGCATTTTACCTACTTCATCATTTATTTCATTCTGGAATTTCAGAGGGAGTCTGTACGAGGGTACATAGATAATTTTCTGCTTGTCCTTTAATCTTATTTGATGCTCGATCACATCTGTTTTTCCTAAGGATCCATCCGTAGTGGAAAAAACATCATGATATTTAGTTAAAAGTCCAAAAATTTTCTGCTGAATTTCTTCGTCTTGAATGTCTTTATTGATTTTATTTTTAATAGACTGCAAAAGGGATTCATTCGCAACTGATTGAGCGTGATTGATTTCAGCAACGGTAAGAATACGATGTTTATAAACTTCTACATCCAAGATATGTTGATTTTTGTGAATTACTAAAGTGTTATTTAAATGATTACAGACTTCAATATTACATTGTTGATGTGAGCCTACTGTATAAATAGCTTGTGTGACAGACAATCCGTTAGTTTTCAAAGTGTCGGAAAGGATTAATATTTCGGATCCCGGTAATGTTTTCTTTTTTTGCACTATTAAATTCGAAGGTACGTTTGGCTCGATAGATTGCGTGCAAGATGATATTACGGGAGAACGAGAATTCTGCTGGGTCGCGTATATTATTTCTTTATTAGTGAGACAAGTTATTGGTTCTTCAACGTACGTCACGGTTACATTTGTCGTCTCCTTTTTATCCAAAACTGATTTTAAGGTATTAGAAGACTTATAGAATTTTCCTTTGATATACACGCCGTGCTTGGCAGGGGCTAAGATAATTTTTTGATTTCCCATAGATGGGTGTCCTATAATTACAGCTGGATACATATCAATGTTTTGTACAACAACAAATGTATTGGCAAACGTGTGTTTACCGACTTTGAACTGAACATGAGTTATGCCTATTACATTTAATTCATTATTTCCTATACCCGAGAGTCTCACTCCGGATTTTTCTATCGGAAAGTTCGAAAACAACAAATGATGTGTCCTCAAATCCATGATATTACGTGGACTACCAGAGTCAAAAAATAACGTGAAGGATTTGTGTTCTAAATTTACAGCATATAATGTTGGTCGTAACTCATTTTGGCTTATTATTGTATGAATTCGTTGCAAATCTACGGAAGCATGCACCGAGTTACTTAATTCGGCCGTGTGTTTCATAGGAAAATCTATTGCCTCACAATGATCTGATAAAACATTAAATTGATTATTCAATACTACTGATGTTGACATGAATGACCTTGACCCAACATCACTCTCTTCCCCACTGGAGTTAATTATGTGGTATTTGCTTTGCTCTGCACATTCTGAAAATTAGTCTGACCTTGTGAGGTCTGGTTTGACGACCCAGGCTCAGCGTTATTCGAAGAAGTGTTTGTTTGTTTCGGATTCTGAACTACATTGACGTTTGGCTGTTTCTTCTTATTGTTAAAATGAGGATTTTTCTTTTTATTTCCATATGGAACTGACTGTGGAATTGACTGTGTATTTCTTGGATTCTGTTGTGTCTTACGCGAGTAGCACTGACTATATGAATGAGTCGAACTATTATGTATCGAACAGAATTTCGTTCTGCAGTCCGCGATCAAGTGACCTTGACGTTTGCAATTTACTTGTTGTGGCTTTGTTTCATTCTTTGCAAAAACTTGATTTAACACGGGATCAAGGTTAGCTCATATCAGGTATGACAATGTTTTAACAGATGGATAGAGGCTGCCAAAGTAAAAGTTATGGCCGATTTAGAAGAACTGATAGTGCTGGAACAATATTTACAAGGAATTCATGAACATATTCGAACGTACTCGAGAGAGAGGTGAAGAAACTTGATAGAGCCCGTTCGCTGAGTGAAGATTATAATATTATCAGTCATGAACATCCTTCAGGTATGAAGTTTCAAACATCGCTCCGACCAAGTGTCAAGTATTCTCCGAACCATGGAAACCAGTTCAGTAATAACTATGGGAACAAGTTCAAGAGTTACAGCGGAAGTACCATTGGTACTATTCCAAAGCAGAATGTGATAGTACCACAGCAACAATCGTTGAATTGTCATTCTTCAGGTGTTGTGAAAGACGTGCAGAAGATTGATATAGTCTATTATATAAGTGTGGCAAAAAAAGGCCATATCAGTAATAAATGTTGATTGAACCGAAAGAAAGCAGTGGCCCAAATGGTTAAAAGTAATTCGACTCCACAGAATACAAAGACGAAGAATCAAATGGGAAAGGTCGACGAGAAAATTAAACCAGCTAACGTTTACATGAAGAACAGGACAACCCCAAACAGCGTGGATGCCTTTAAACCATATATTTATGAAGGTATGTTAGCCACTTTGGATGGGAGCGAGCCGATCCCGTTCAAGATATTTTGCGACACGGGATGTGGTGACGAGAGGCGTACACCCAGTTGTAAAACAGTCTCTCACAGGAGATTGTCATTTTGAAGGGAATAGGAGGAGAGGAGGTTAACCCTTTTTGCCATTTAAAACTGTCATGTGAGTTGGTGACTGGTCATTTTGATTTTGCTGTAAAGGATTCATTGGCTGTCGAAGAAGTGGAAGTCCTACTGGGAAATGAGATATGTGTAGCGCCGTTTGTGCTTTGTCCCATTGTAACGGAGAAATCACAGAAGTATAGTCCTACGACTGAACTCGAGAAGGGCTGCCCGTATTTGTTTCATGGTTGTGTGACAACTAGGAGTATGACGAAGAAATTGGCTGTTGAAGAAGACTGAGAAACTGAAGGAGTGATTAACTTGGAAGATTTATTTATGAAAGAAGAGGTTTCCCATGATAGTACGCAAGAGGAGAGCTCCTGAGAGAGCCCGAAAGAAGAGGAATGACCGAAGAATGAACAGGAAGACAAGGAAAGAATGGACTTGGAACAAATAGAAAACTCAGCATTTGAGTCGGAAGGATGTGACGTTAATGAAATTATTGTACCGTATGGTGGATGAGACGGAGGTGCAGCAGTCTCCCACCTGTTATTACCTCAAGAGTGGATTGCATTTGAGGAAGCATAGACCCGCTGATATCCCTGGGAATGCCGAATGGGGCATATACCATCAGATGTTGATTCCCGCATCGCTGAGAAGACAAGTGATCGTCGTAGCACATGAGACAGGACACATGGTAATAAGAAAGACGACGGAGAAGATTATGAGACACTATTTCTGGCCTGGCATGCATAAAGATGTGAGCCAGTTTTGCTTTGCATGTTACTTTTGTCAGATGGCTTGAAAGCCTAACGAGTACATCAAGAAGGCTACCTTACACCCAATTGAAGCAAGAGGAGAACCCATCAGCAAGGTAATGATAGACTTTGTAGGACCGATACTGTGAATGAAGAAAGGCCTCGAATAAATGTTAACTTTGATGTGCTCAGTAACAAGATACCCAGAAGCCATACCCATCAGAAACATCAGTGCCAAACTAATCTTAGAGAAGTTACTAGACTTTTTTTCACCAAGATTGGTATTCTGGAAATCGTTCAGAATAACCAAGGAACAAGTTTCACGTGAAAATTGATTCAGGGCCTGATGGACCTATTGGATGTGAGACAACAACTGTGTACTGTCTAATACCCGAAGACCCAAGGTGCATTAGAGAGATTTCATCAAACTTTAAGAGTGTGTTAAAAAGGATTGCAACGAAACAGAAAATGAATGGGACATCAAACTAGCATTGATGTTAATTGAGGTACTCAATGCTTATCAAGAAAGCATGGGATGTAGTCCGAAGGAAATGGTGTTTGGACCGATTAAAATGAAGGCAGAAAAATGGAAAGATCGAGAGGAAGCAGATGAAGAATATGTCAAGAACTTTAGGAAAAGGATCGGCGAGATAAGAAAGTTTTCTCTCGAAAACCTAAAAATGAGCCAAGGAAAAAGGAAGAAAATGTTTGATATGAAAAGTAAACAGAGAGTTTGCGGTAGGACAACAGGTGTTGATTTTCTAACCG
>NC_090746.1:25118731-25136231 GCF_036898095.1 Palaemon carinicauda
AAAGACGGTATAATTCTTGTTTCTTGCCTATATAGAACACACACCATTCTAGGCGGTTGTCCGGCGTTTGATGGATGATAAGGAGAAATAATATATATCCGATTACTACGACATGACAGCTCTACAGAGGGAATTCAATGCCCCAACCGTAGGGAGTATTCCTTATATTTTTACCTATCATCTTAACATGGAACTCGATATCCGAGATAAAAGGGAAGCGCCGCATACGTGACATTTCTGAAATAATTGATATATTCTTCCGGGGACGTTGATAAATGGCATTATAATCTCCACGACGTTTCGCAAACAAAATGGCTTCGGAAGATAGACGATATTGATACGCTGTATCGAATCGCTTCCTGGTCGTCGATCACGTCTCTAGCAAACTTGATAAATCAATCTGGGTGGAAACGGAAGGTTGAAGTTTATGCCCGTGTATGTATGAGTGGGCTGAACATCGCTTCTATTATTTCTAATCAAAGCTTTATTTAGGTGTGCATCTAATGTATTATGTATGAAATTGTTTTGTCTGTAAACACACACAGTGTATATATATATGTAATTATATATATATATATATATATATATATATATATATATATATATATATATATGAATGTATATATACATATATATGTATATATATGTATATATGTATATATGTATATATATGTATATACACACAGTGTATATATATGTAATTATATATATATATATATATATATATATATATATATATGTATTTATATATATATGTATATATATGTATATATGTATATATGTATATATATATATATATATATGTATATATATGTATATATGTATATATGTATATATATATATATATATATATATATATATATATATATATATCATCAGCCGTTAATAGTCCACTACAGAACTAAGACCTTAGACATGTCCTTCCACTTGCCTACTTACGTTTGCTGTGGTCTTTCTGTGCCAGTCCACACCCGCAAACATTCTCAGTTCTTCAATCCATCGTCTTCTCTTCGTTTCCCAGCTTTTTTTTTTTTTTTTTTTTTTTTTTTTTTTTTTTTTTTTTTTTTTTTTTTTTTTTTTTTACAATCTCTAGGGACTCAAACCGTTGTTCTTAATGTCCCTCTATTGTCTGTCCTCGTCGTTATTTATCCTCCCCATGTCCATTTATTTTTCTTACATTTGTTAGAATATCCTCTGCTTTAGTTTGCTCTCGTATCCTTGTTGCTCTTTTCCTTTCTCCTAATTGTTATTCCCAGTTGTAATTAGCTTATGTTCTAAGGCTTTAGTAAGGCTCTAAGTTTCTGATGCATAAGTTAGTACTGGTAGGATCATCTGATTAAATATTTTTTTTTTAAAGTGGCATCTTAAATTTCATAATCCCATTTTGTTCACCAAATGCTCTCCATCCCATACTTATCCTTCGTTTAATTTCGGTCTCGTGCCCTGGGGAAACACTTACTGTCTGTCCTAATTATGTATATTCATCGACAATCTCGAAGTTTTTCCATAACCCTTAATTTGTTGTGTCTGCTTTTTAATTGAACATTATATTAGTTTTACTCATTTATTTTCCGCCCTGCATTTCTGCTTTCTCTATTCAAATCTTTTATCATCCTTTGCAATGAATCGCTAAACAGAACCATGATTTATGCTAATCTTAAGTTGTTAAAGTATTCCCCCTTAATATTCATTCCTATATTTTCCTTATCTAAATTCTTAAAATCTTTTTATATGCATGTTGTGAATTTATATGCATGCTGTGAATAATTAAGGAGATAAGGCCTTCTTGTCTAACTCCTTTCTAAATCAGAATTTTTCTCACTATATGTATTTATAAGATTGCTGTGCTTCCTATATAGATATCTTCAAGTATTGTAACAAAATTCTTCTATTCCTTGTTTTGAAGGATTTTCATTACTGCTAAGGTTTTCAAAGAATCAAGAGCTTTCTCATAATTCATAAATGCCATACATAGTGGTTTGTCATACTCTGTTGTTTTTCCCATCAGCAGGTTAATTACATGGATATGGTCAGTTGTTGAATACCTAATTCTAAAGCCTGTCTGCTCTCTTGGTAGATTGAAGTCTAGCTGTTTTTCTATTCGGCCTAGTATTATCTTTGAAGATATTTTATAGATTACGGAGAGTAAACTTGTTGGGCTCTAATTTTCAGGTCTTTTGTATCTCCCATTTTGTGAATTAGTATAATGATAAAGTTTTAACATGCTATCAGCATGGAAAAGCTTTAGCATTATACATTTGGTATAGAGTTCAGCGAGTTTTACTACTATGAAATCTCCTCCTAATATTAAAGCAATTGTTAGGCCATCATCATCTTCTGTTTTGCCTCTTTTCCTACCTTTTATTGCTTTCTTTACTTCTACTGTTACATTTGGTACCGGCTCAGGTGTTTTATTATTTCTATTGAAGTTGTTTCTTATATCACAGATGTATAGCTTTTCATAGAATTTCTCCGTAATTTTTATCCTTCCATCTCCATTGTGGATAATTTTTCCCTTTTCATCCTTTAAAACATCTGTTGGTAACCTGTTGCAAGACGTCTTTTCATCAGTTTGATGTTTCTTCCTTTCCTCTGTGTTATCTTAATTTTGGTCTGATTGTGTTCACGAATGTCTTTATTGCCTTGGATAGGTTTGTTAATTAATTTTCGTCTTTTTTTTTTTTTTTTTTTTTTTTTTTTTTTTTTTTTTTTTTTTTATCTTTCCCGATAGTTTTCCTTGACCTTGTTTAGAAACTTTTCCAATTATCTCTTGTGCTGATTCAAATACGAAGTTTGGGACATTACTGTTCATTTCTTCTCTACTTTCTTCCATTTCTTCATGTAACTGAGATTACCCATTTTGTGTTGTTAAACTAAACTCATCAGATTTTTCTCTTATTACAGGAGTGTTTATTTTCTTTCTTAAAATGTTTCTTCTTACCATTCTATGATCGCTTGACTTTAACTTATTTAACACTGTTACATCTTTAACTAATTTGACTTTTCACTGAGAATAAAATCTATTTCATTTTTTGTTTCTTCATTTGGGCTTCGCCATGTCCATTTTCTATGTTCCTTTTTATAAAAGAATGTCTTCACTATTTTAAGATTGTTTCTCTCGGTAAATTTTACAAGCATGTCTCCTCTGCCATTCCTTTTGCCTACTCCAAATTCACCTACTGCTGATTCTCCTCTCTTGTTTTGACCTATTTTGGCATTGAAATCACCCCAAATAAAAGATAATGGAATCTTATGTTTTTTTTCATAGATATCTCTACTTTTTCCTAAAAAGCTTCTATTTCTTCATCTGTATGGGATATTGTAGGTACATACGTTATTTAGTTTTATAATTAATCCTGCAATTCTAATACGAGTACTACGTGACTAAAACCCATTAGTCAGAAGTCCTACTCGGTATATTCATAGGGAGACAGAGATAAACTACCCCTCAACACTAGTTTGCAAACCAGATTAACTCGCCATCTGTCATTCATCTCTGTAGGTAAAAATGGTTTTATATCTGGCGGTCGATTCATGTTAAATATCGAACCAAAGATTATTTTGGTGACAGTAGTATTTTGGGACTAACAGAACAATAGTATCCAGAGATCCATTTCCTTAAATCTCTCTTTAATCATTTACTAAATTGGAATAAAACTCTGCATTCTCAATAAAGTTCTTTTTCACCTTTTCCCTTCTATTACTAACCACTGTTTTATCTCCATTCATTTTTGATAAGCTTATTCATCCTCTTGTATACACGAACATCAAATTATTTATCTTTTTTCCATATTAATCCTTTAATTTTTTCATCCTGATTTTTCTTACTTCTTATATCTATGAACACTCCCTGCGATTCTTATGACCACATGAAATTTTGCAAACTTCACTTTTACTCCTTTCACCACCATCCCCAGAGTTCGTCAAAATTTTGTTAGTGTAGTCTTCTCACTTTCTTATCATTAACTCATTTGTGTTAATTACATTTATTTTCACTTTTTAACACTTCTTTCCAGCTTCTGTTTATTTTAACTTTAGCCTCAGCTAGATAGTGATCATATATATACCTTCAGCAACTCCTTTCCTTTACCATTACATTCATCTGTTTGCTCTTCCTTCTTCTCTGTAATTAAGAGTCCAAACATACATACATACAGACATACATACGTGCATATATATATATATATATATGTATATAATATATATATATATATATATATATATATATATTATATATATAATATATAATATATAATATATATATAATATATATAATATATATAATATATAATTATATATATATATATATATATATATATATATATAATTATGGACATACATGTATACTGTGTGTATGCATAGTATAACGATTTATCAGTTACACTTGTAACTTCCATAGATGTAAATATCAACCACAGTGACATATAATATCGAATTCTACCTTGGAAATGTATATCCACCGGAAATTCATGGATGATAAATGCTTCTGGCTGAGCAAAGACTCGAACAAGTAGGGACATGTTATTTGCATGTGTCTATATGTATATATATATATATATATATATATATATATATATATATATATATATATATATATGTATATACAGTATATATAAGCTCATGATCATTCATTGCCAAAGCTATTATCGTGATACCTTGTTTTGTTTTAAGTTTGCGTAACGGATGCATATGGTAGTGATTATCTACCATTGAATTTTTTACTTTTATTTCAGTTAATTAATTTTTGTGGCAGTTCATAACTAGTTGTACGTTTTAGTTCATAATTATTTATACAGTCAGTCAACCAAAATAGGAAATCATATTTTCTGTTCATCATATTTCTATCAACATCTTTGAAATTAAATTTACCTGCTGTCTATACATCAGGGACAAGTATAGACTTTTAATAACAAATATATTTGATGTGTGAGTTCGTGATGAGAGAGGCATGAAATGGCGGTTAGATACCTTGTATCTGAATTTTTTTAATTTTTTTTTTATACAAACATACGCGCTTGCTCGCACACAGCGTGTCTCAGCCACAAACAGTCATGCTTACAGTATATAAGTTTTCACTGATAATAGAGATTGGACGTCAGGCTCTCATCTTATTACCCTATGTAGGGTATATGTATATATATATATATATATATATATATATATATATATATATATATATATATATATATATATATATATATATATATTTAGATGCTTAATTTCCCCACTTGCTATATATACTCACATTTAGGGTTTTGCAAAAAAGAAAAAAAGAAAGAACTATCATCAGATAGAATAGGAAATTAAAAACTTTTACTGTACAAGAGACATATACACGAACCACTACCTCCCCTCCCTAAGTGAGACCTAAGCATAGTTTACTCCTAAGATATTATTAACAGTCGAGATGCATCATGTGAATATTCTATCAATAATGCGTAGAACAACAGAAGAAGCTTAGTTATGGAGAAATTGCACAAGGAAATTGGGAGCTCATTAGATTTTACTTTTCAATTTTAATTTGATGTACATATCACCGATCTCGTTTTGGATGTTTTTGTTTAATTTAACTTTAACGATTGGGTAAAGATTCGACTGCTGTTAAGTAATATATAAAATTCGAGGTATTATCATTCATTTAATTCTATCCATGTGTTCTGAAAAATTTTCTGGCTGGTTGTCATAGGTCATACATTTCGTTACAATTTCTAGAATATAGGGAAAATAGGGAAAGATATGACTAATATACAATTCATCATGAATGCTAAATTGTTATAAGAGTAGAAAGTGTATCTGCTTGAATATTGTTTGAAAAGTGATGAATGTAAACTACAGATCCAGATGCTATACGGCAGTTCTAATCTGTTATCCCTATTCATAGGCTATCATTTTTTAGAAGAAAATTCATCTAGGCTCTATAAATACTACTGTTTGGAATGAAAAACAATTGGATGTTATTTTTGAGGATTTTTTAATTTAACTATGCAGAAGTATCCCATTCTTGATCATAAATATTTGTTATTAAGCTCTGGTTTGAAGAGATTTTTTTTTTCATTTTTTATTTTTTTTTTTTGGGGGGGGGGGCGGTTGTTAATATGTAATTCCTATTTGGTAATTCCGTGGAAAACTGCAATGAAGAATATGAAACTTATACTCTTTTGTATCTTGTCAAGGATTGAAATATTATATCTTTTGACCTTGGCCAGATAAGCATAATAGGTTTCCTGAATCATACTGTATAAGGTTAGCAAAAAAAAAGAAAAAAAAAATACTGTTTTGAAAAGAAAAAAAAAAAGTTCTTTGTCGCTCAAGAAATTTAGTCTAGGTCGTTAATGGTGTACATAATAATATTATGTATGAAAAGTCTACTTTCTTTTGAAGTGAAGTGACGGCACCGTCAGTTCATCCCAGGAGAATTAAATGGGCTTAAACATTAGATTCTTTAATAAAAACTAACTAGAGTTTCGGGAAGGGTGCGGCTCTCTGCTTTAGGTAAAAGGGTCTAAATCAGCATATAAAATAGAAATTTAAGAGGGGAAAAATTTCCTAAAAGAACTATGCATTATAAATATTTTTTTAAAGTATATTTTCAGTGTATTGGTGGATTTTAAATAATAATTTCTCTCTCTCTCTCTCTCTCTCTCTCTCTCTCTCTCTCTCTCTCTCTCTCTCTCTCTCTCTCTCTCTCTCTCTCTCTCGTTTTTGCACAGGTTGTGCCGTATAGAGGTATTTTTATTTGAATGTGAGATTTTCTAGCCATTTTGTGTCATTACAACGTTCATTGCAAATAGATTTCAAGAAATGTACCAAACATGATTTATAAAAGTAACTTTGCAATGACCGAAGTAAGCATGATTTTACGTAGTTTTATAGCTGTGTAAGATATCCTCGTTCTAATGATAAACATTTCTCCCCTGATCACTTGCGATTGATTATTCGATGTTGCTCTATATGAAATTAAATCAGTTGTCGGAACATCCTTTCATCATAAGATAAGCATATTTATAGCTCTCTTGTAGACTTATTTTAAGTTTTTAACATTCCTCGTGTAATCCATATTGGTAAAAAAATTTCATTTGTTACTCCTTGTTTTCTTCCTTCGTTAACCCTTTCCAAATTAACATTAAGATATCTATCATTGATGCCGAATGGTATAATTTTCCTTACGGATGCCGCATACTTTCCCCTCAGAATTCGCTTCATCACTTACCTTTTTATTACACCTGTCCCTTTATCACTTTCTCTTCCCTATTGTAATGTCTTCTCTCCCTGCGTTTATCGACCCTTTCTGCGCTTTTTGTTCAATTTGTTATTTTAGCTTTCGCTTTGTTTAACGGTCCCCTTTTCATCAACGAAGCCCCTTTCATCCATCCCTATCTTCTTTCTCCTTTTGTTCTCTAATTTTTCCTGTAGCTGTTACTTTCTTCCCCGTTTTTATTGATCTATTCTTCCCTCGTTCCCCATTTACCCTTTTTTTCAGCTTGCTATGTCCTTTCTCTTACATTTAAAATATTCACGTAGGTTATTGTCTTTTTCTCTATTGTTAATTTCCACTGGGATAAATCTAGATTGCCTCTTTTTTCAGTCATTCATAATGTTCTCCTTTATCTTGTCATAATTTTTAAGCATAACTTATCTTTTATTCATATATTTCTTTTTTCTCCCATTTCCCCCATGCTCCCATTTTTTTGTAACCACTAAATTTTACGATGTTTTTTTTTTTCAACATATTTATCGCTGTCTTCATTGAAGAAAATTTTAATTGAAGCATTTCATAGGCCCATCTTTCCTTTTATTACTTATAATTCATAAACTATGCTAGTTAGATTCGAACTTAGGACATTAATAGAAATGGGATGAGAGAAACGAAGCATCAGTTCAAAAACATAGTTGGCCATTTCAGTTAATGCCATTTATGCTATGTAAACACAGTCTTCCATCCACATCATGTGCACTTCCAGTCTTCTTCCTAGTATCATCATCTTTCCGTTTTCAATTTTGGTTGTTTTGGTATGTATTATTCTCAATTAAAACCGATCATTGTATAAGTAGTCTATTATGAAAATACTCTGAAAAATCCAAAACAAAGGGGTCATTACTGATGTCAAACTTTTGGTGGAGGGGACCATGATTTATTTTCCAATTCCTGGCTCCCAATATTTATATTATATTCATGCTACATACATTCCTAAAGAATGTATGTAGCACAATTGAACAAGAAAGTCCAAAGCGTTCTCAAAGTTTCAATTCTGTACCAGAGTCTGATTTGATGTCAGAACTTGCTTACCCCGTAGATATCAGTCATTTTGTGGGCATTGAACCACTACTAATTTCCATTGTCTTTGGTGTACAATGGACAGTCAACATCTGTCAAATAAAAGTAAAGAGATCAAATATATTCCCTGTCATTATTATTATCATCATCATCATCATCATCATCATCACTTACCTTAACCTTCTATTCCGCTATCAACCCTTCACCCGAATTTGAGGACACTCCTCCGACTACACCTTCACCCATGAAGGTTTTCATCATTCCCATTACTTGCCCCATCATAGCTTACATTTGTTCCTCATTCTCACGCATCCTTATCTCAACACCCTCTTCCACTCTCCCTGAAGTTCCCTTAGTTTCCTTTGCATCTCCTCATTCTCACAACTCAGCCTCGCATTCTCGTAACAACTTCTCTTTCTCTACGGACAACTTCTCCTCACGCTCCTTAATCAACCACAGTTCCTCCCCCAATAACGTGTTGTGCTCTTCCATTTCTTTTTATTTATTCAGTCTTAAATCTAACTCCTAATCCTATCAGTCCTTCGTCCAAGATTCCAGCTATCAATCCCACCTTGGCAGTCCCTGTTCGGGCGCCAAAATAATGTGGCGGGATACACACTAAAGCAACCCCCCACACCCTTGAATATTAGTTACTGACAAAAGTCTCATCAAAACAAACTTTCTACCATCGTAATCTTACAACTGAACTCTTGCACATAAGGAAAAAAAAAGACAAGCCATAACGTTAATACTATATTCATTAAAACTAAAATACTTAACACAAAACCCCATCCACAATCAAATAAAACCATCAAAATCGAAAGCAAAGCTTAAAACTAAACTCTAACTAAACTTAAACTTAAATTCACCACAACCCTAACTTCAAAATACAATATATATATATATATATATATATATATATATATATATATATATATATATATATATATATATATATATATATATATAGATATATATATATATATATATATATATATATATATATATATATTAGAACTGAATGTGGGAATTATAGAGGCATTTGTCTCTTAACTGTTGGATATAAGATTGTAGCTAAACTATTATATAATAGACTGAGGAGACATAGTGAGACCATATTAGGAGATTACCAAGCAGGGTTTAGAGCGTCTAGATCAACCACAGACCAAATATTTATTGTAAGGCAGATCCTGGAGAAGTACTGGGAATATGATAAAGAGTCCTGGCATGCCTTTATAGATTTTAAACAGGCATATGACAGTATCCAACGAGAGGCGTTATGGAGAATACTTAGAGAGTTCAGAATACCAGAGAAACTTATACGCCTAATAAAAATGTGTTATAGAAATATGAGAGGCAGAGTACGGATTGGAGGGGAAGTAACAGATCCCTTTGAAGTTGATAGTGGTTTAAAGCAAGGATGTGCACTGTCTACGATTCTTTTTAACCTAGTGCTGGAATGGGTCATGAGACAATCACCACAGGGTAATGGAGTACACCTTGGGGGTACTATGTGTGATAGATTAGCTTATGCTGATGATATTGACTTTTGTGGTGAAAGTATCCAAGAAATTGATAGAAAAATAAGAATTTTTAGAGAAGTTGCAAATCGAGTTGGCCTGGAAATAAATGAGTCTAAAACCAAAATCTTGAAAGTTTCAAGGCAAGAGAGGATACTGGGTAACATCAGGTGTGGAAACATGGAGTTGGAAGCTGTTGAGAGTTTCAAATACCTTGGCTCAACAGTTACAGTTGAAAATAGAGTAGAGGAAGAGGTCAAATTAAGAATAGCAGCGGCAGCCAGATGTGGTTGGGCTTTAGCCAAAGTTCTCAACAGCAATATCTTATCAAGGAGAACAAAGGTGAACACCTATACAACTATTATTAGACCCGTGTTAACGTATGGCTGTGAAACCTGGAGGCTGACAAGGGATCTGGAACGAAGGATGGAAGTGTTTGAAAACGGAATCTTGAGAAGGATATGTGGACCGGTCTTTGATGTGGAGATGGGGCAATGGAGAAGAAGGCATAACAATGAACTGAGAGAAATGACAGAAGTACCCCTGATAACAAGCACAATTATGGCACAGAGACTGAGGTGGGCAGGACATGTGGCCAGGACCGATGAGGATAGACTGATAAGCCAGATTACTAGAGGACAACCAGAGGGCAGACGACCTCCAGGAAGACCCCGTATGAGATGGTCTAATAATATAAAAAGGGACATGACAAAGCTTGGAGTGGATGATCCAGGGGATTGGTGGGATTTTGCGCAGGACCGTGGTCGTTGGAAGCTTCTTGTAGCGGCGGCAAAGAGCCATGGAGGCCCGCAGCCAGTGGAGTGAGTGAGTGAATATATATATATATATATATATATATATATATATATATATATATATATATTGCATGTTTTCACTAACACTTTCGCAAGATAAGTCACACACACACACACACACACACACCCACAAAAACACTTTAGTAATCATTCACTGAGCCAACTGTTTTTATTGGCACAAGACTACTATATGAGAAACAGAAAACTGTCTGTTAATTTGCCACAATGGCCTTAACCCTATGAGGTCATGGGTGTCAAGATCATCATCATCATCATACGTAATATTAATACACAGACAAGGTCGTCAACGGTTGAGCACTCCAAAAGAGGAGTCTAAATACAATCGATTACAAGCTAGGTCAGCAACTATTGATCAGCATTCAAAATATAAGTCTTCCAGTGGAGGAATTACGGCTTTAGAAATAATCACTTCCACGCTGGTCGAAATACAGTAATATAAAGTAAAGCCAGCACCCAAATCACAAAGAACTGACTCTTGCTGCAGTTAAATAAAAAAAGCATTCGCCCAAGACATTCACCACATAATTAACCTAGCTAAAAACGTAAACAAACAACCTCAATTATACCAATAGTCTTTCTCACAACAACCAATCATTACTCTCTCTCTCTCTCTCTCTCTCTCTCTCTCTCTCTCTCTCGATTTGGCAAAAAAAAAAATTATCCTCCACAAAATTGGTACCCCTGTCAGAAGTAATGTGCTCAGGGATACCAAATCTTGCTATCCATCCTGTAAGGTAGATGTACACTACATGAGCCGGACATTGCAGTTTGCACAGAAATGGCTTCAGGCCAATGAGCAGAGCAGTCAATGATGGTAAACAAGTAATGGTGTTCTTGTGATGTGGGTAGGGGACCTACTACGTCGACATGAATGTGGGCAAAACGAGGGTGAGGTTAAGGAAAGGTGCGCAATCCTAAATCAGTGTGTCGATGTACTTTTGAAGTTTAGCTTGAAGTACAGGCGTGATCCAAATCCTTAGCTTCCTAAGTGATGTCGTGACAAATGAACTTTGTCTTCAGTAGCTGTGCAGTAGATCGGTGGAAGATATGAGAGTCTATGGATGGTATCAAACACCTGTTTGTGCATTGTGGCAGGTGTCCATGGTAGTGGTTTACCAGTACTGAAATTACAGAGGAGAGTGTTGTTGGAGTCATTGGTGACATCACCCCAACAGAGATGTGCAGGGTGTTCTACATGCTTGGTACTCTTGAATATTTTTATTGGGCTTTTGTCAACGCATTGTAATCTATTCCCTGGTGAATGACAGCTAATATGTTTGTTGACAGGGCATCAGCAACAGGATTAATTTTTCCGGGCACGTGTTGAAGGGTGTAGTTGTATTCAGCTACAGCGGAGAGATTTTGGTGCTGGCGGGTGGACCAGGCGTTGGACTGTCAAGTGAAGGTGTGCTCCAACCATTTGTTCCATGCAAATGACGAAAGGCGTACCTTCTAAGAAGTTCCAGAAGTGGACAGCCAAATGCACTGCCACCAATTCCCAGTGGAAAGTACAGTAGCCGGATTCTGCCTTTGATAGTTTTCTACTGAAGGAGGCAAAGTGGTGGGATGAGCCATTAACCACATGCTTGAGCACTGCATCAATAGTGATGTTACTGGCATCAGTGAAGAGAATGAGAGGCGCATGTGGCATGGGAAAGTGAAAGGAGTAGCAGTTAATAGAGCATTCTTTGTGTTGCAGAAGTCTGTTTCTTGAAGGATACCCCACTTCATGTCTTTTGGTTTGCCCTTGAGGAATGCGCAGAGGAGGCCAAGAGTGGCGGTGATGGCTGGCAGAAACCGGCGTTAGTAGTGTATCATGCCAAGAATTCTTGCTGTGCTTTGACGGTTGAGGCCGTGTGGAAATTCTGAATGGCTGCTACCTTCTTAGGGAGCTTGAGCAGGTGGACCCCTTCAAGAGTGGTGCAGTGCCCTAAGAACGATACTCTGTTGGTACCAAAGACACACTAGTCATACCGGACTACAAGGCCGTTCTGTTGTAGGTGGCCGGGAACCATGTGTAGGTGATGGAGCTGTTCCTCTTTGAAGGAAGAGAACATAAGTATATCTTCCATGTAACATACACAGAAGGGGAGGTCCCCAAAGATGCCATCCATGAGGCATTGAAAACTGGCCCCAGCATTACACAGGCCAAAACAGGAGTAATTGAAGGTGTATGTACCGTTACCGTAGGGGATGGTGATGACAGTCTTGAGGATGTCTTCTGGGTTTATGGGCATCTGGTAATATCCCTTCAAGAGGTGGGGTGTGGAGAAAATCTTCACATTTTGCAAGTAGGAGGTAACGTCTGTGTTGTTTGGGAGTTTTCTGGTTGTCTGCATGTTCAGGTGCCTGTTATCCCCATAAGTGGGCAGGGAGCCATCCTTTTATCAGGAAGATTTACAGGGTCTTTTGGCAAAGGCCTATTTCTTCTATTTCTTGAAAGTGATGAAGTGGCATCGACTTTGGTCATGATGCCCTTCATAGGCAAGGTATCAACATCGGGGATGGCAGGGCGTACAGGTTTGGGTAAGTGTCATACTCAAAACGGCATGAAGTAGATTCACTTCCCGAGGAGAACTGTCTGTGGCAGGTTCCAAGCGAGCGATACTGGTTGTTTCCCTGAGGGCAAGCGAAACCTTTTGGTCCCACAACAGCTGTTGAGGGAGCTGAAAAGGCTTGGCTATACGGGCTGCTGACGATAGTGAGTATTGCTCCAGAAGGTATTTTTTTAGGGTGTCGTGCAAACAAGGTTTGCTGCCCCTATAGCGATAGTGGCGACACCTTGTTTGCAAAGCCAATCTGAGATTAATGGGACAGTGTCCTTGGGGATTGCTGCGGGGTCATAGCCGCCTTTGCTGCTTGAGCGAGTCATGCCCGTAATTCGAAACTGAACTTCAGTGCACTTGAACCAAACGAACAGTTCTCTTTTGGTGAAGGGCGCTAGTTTCAACAATGTAGAGTTGGTCGCGGAGTCAGGATCTGTGGGCAGCATCATAGACAGGGTTAGGCGTAGCGGTGGGTAAAAAAGAAAGCCTTGAGGAGCTGATCACTCCAAGGGTCAGCAATGTGCGAGGTAGTTGTTTTTTTATAGGTGCTAACAGAGAGGCGAGGTGAATGAAAGTAAAGTTTAACGAGCTTATATTCAAGCAGTAGAGAGCAAGAATGTCACAAAAATTCAAACAAACTAAAACATGCGATGGGAAGCTTATACAGGTTCTTCTATTATCACTGTGGGAAAGAGCGAGAGATAAAAAAAGTAATAGCATTAAATTTTATGAGCATGTATGAAACACGTGCGGTACATTCACGAATATATAACTCTTTTACTTTGTCACAGATTACGAACCCTGGTTTTATTTCTTTTATCTCTTTCGATGTATTTTATTCTCTTGTCCTTAAAAATATATTACCCCTCTTTGCATCTTACATTTTTCCTTCTGGTATTTTTATTTCTGTTATATTAATTATTCATTTTCTAACTCGTCAAAAAATATTCATTTTATCCTCACTCCTGCTTCATTTTGTTCCCTTTTCTCTCAGCTTTATCTACAATATTCTTATTTTCTTTTATCGTTCTTTTTTTCCCTATTATTTTATCATCGTATTTCCTCTCCCCTAATTTATTCTCGAGATGAAACCATAGTGCACCCAGTTTACTTTGTTTTTTTTTTGGTTGTTGTGTCTTAATAAGTACACATTCATCTTCAAAATCTATTTTTTTTATTAAGCTGGTTTCTATTTTATCTGCGTTTTTGCTTGTAATTTCGTCTCATCTTAAAAACAAACACTATTAACAAGTGGCAGCATGACGTCATAACATGAAATGTGCAAAAATGCACGAATGAAGTGTTAATACTATTTACGAACAAGACATGAGTTCATTTAATGATAAACAAATCGAACCGTGATTTTTATTCAATCTCAACTTAATGCCATGGATAGGGTTTTAACATCGGGTCGTTAGCTTGAGCCGAAATTTGTGTTCAGCATTAAAAGTCGACTTAAACCGAGTTACAGAATTTACTCAACATCAGCATGCAAATATCTTTAAGCTTTCGTTTTAACCTTGGAATAGACGAAAAAGGTTCACTTTCCGTTGCCATGTTATCCTTTATGTAAAGGACTTAATTTATCATTTTATACAATGTACAGTACCGTAAAGCTACTTTTAACATTATGCCCTACTATTCCAGCTAAATCGTGTTTTATGAGCTTTTTATGGTGCTGGGGTGAAAGCCTAACTTGACATTATAATTTATTTTTTTTTATTCACTAGCCTTAATGGGACATAATTTCTGGAATCACAGACTTTTTTATGTAAACCTCTATATAGGGTGATTTCTCAGCTCATCGATATTGAAAATGGATTTAGAAGTCGAGGAGGAGGCACACTGTTGTGTGCTATACGCAATTACCTTTGTGTAATTGAATCATTATTAGTTTTTTAGGTTAAGAATAGCTTATTATCGCATTCTACGACATTCATGTTGAACTCTGTCTCCATATTTCTGTTCGCCAGGAATTCCTGTTCAGAAGTCGTTAATCCCTACATTCATTACAGGAAAAGGTTTGAAACACGCTATATTCTAAGTCCCGTTATCTGTGCACGTGGTTTTAATTTGATGTTAATGAATCCCTATGATTTTTCCTAAATCTATTATCTTAGTGTATATTTTCATACATTTTTAAATTTACAACTCCTTTATTATTATTATTACTAGCCAAGATACAACCCTAGCTGGAAAAGCAAGATGCTATAAGCCAAAGGGCTCCAATAGGGAAAAATATCCCAGTGAGGAAAGGAAATAAGAAAATAAATAAATGATGAGAATAAATTAACAATAAATCATTTTAAAAAGTGACAACGTCAAAACAGATATGTCCTAAATAAACTATTAACAACGTCAAAGACAGATATGTCATATATAAACTATAAAAAGACTCATGTCAGCCTGGTCAACATAAAAACATTTGCTCCAACTTTGAACTTTTGAAGTTCTCCTGATTCAACTACCCGATTAGGAAGACCATTCCACAACTTGTAACAGCTGGAATAAAACTTCTAGAATACTGTGTAGTATTGAGCCTCATGATGGAGAAGGCCTGGTTATTAGAATTAACTGCCTGCCTAGTATTACGAACAGGATAGAATTGTCCAGGGAGATCTGAATGTAAAGGATGGTCAGAGTTATGAAAAATCTTATGCAACATGCATAATGAACTAATTGAACGACGGTGCCAAAGATTAATATCTAAATCAGGAATAGGAAATTTAATAGACCGTAAGTATCTGTCCAACAAATTAAGATGAGAATCAGCAGCCGAACACCAGAGAGGAGAACAATACTCAAAACAAGGTAGAATGAAAGAATTAAAACACTTCAGAATAGATTGATCACCGAAAATCTTGTAAGACTTTCTCAATAAGGCAATTTTTTGTGCAATTGAAGAAAACAGCCCTAATGTGTTTCTCAAAAGTAAATTTGCTCGAGAATCACACCTAAAATTTTAAGAGTCATACAAATTTAAAGAAACATTATCAATATTGAGATCCGGATGCTAAGGAGCCAACGTCCTTGACCTACTTACAATCATACTTTGAGTGTTATTAGGACTCAACTTCATACCCCATAATTTGCACCATGCACTAATTTTAGCTAAATCTCTATTGAGGGATTCACCAACCCCAGATCTACATTCAGGGGATGGAATTGATGCAAAGAGAGTAGCATCATCTGCATATGCAACAAGCTTGTTTTCTAGGCCAAACCACATGTCATGTGTATATAGTATGAAAAGTAATGAGCCAAGCACACTACCCTGTGGAACACCGGATATCACATTCCTATACTTACTATGGTGCCCATCAACAACTCTTTGAGATCTATTACTTAAAAAATCAATAATAATGCTAAGAAACGACCCACCCACTCCCAACTGTTTGAGTTTGAAAAAAAGGGCCTCATGATTAGCACTAAAATCAAGGCCAGTCATACGAACTTCCTGACCACAATCAAGGGATTTCTGTATAGCATTGGAGATTGTAAGAAGGGCATCACATGCTCCAAGGCCTTTACGAAAACCAAATTGCAAACTAGGGTATACATGATTACCTTCAGCAAACCTATTAAGACGTTTTGCCAAAAGACGTTCAAAAACTTTAGATAATATGGGAGTTATGGAAATTGGGCGGTAATCAGTGGGACTTGAGCTACCAGAAACACATTTACATAGTGGAGTAACATTACCAATTCTCCAACATGTGCTAAAAGCTCCTCTTCTTGGTAACTTGCGCAAAATAACATAACTTTGGAGCTAAGTAATCTGCTGTCTTTATAAAAATACAAAAGAAAAATGCCGTTTGGGTCTACACCTCCATAAGCATGAAGGTCCATCAACAGAGCTTTAATCTCACGAGATCGAAATGCTAAAATGCTAAACTAGTTAGTTTAGCCTCAGGAAAACAGGAATGAGGAAGTTCAAGTTTTTCATTACTCTGTTTACTGTCAAAAACATCAGCCAACAAGGTTGCCTTTTCCTTTGGACAGTGAGTGACTGAGCCATCTGGTTTAAGTAAAGGAGGAACTGTTGCATCTACACCAAAGATTGCAGATTTAAGGGTAGACTACCATTTATGTTCCTGAGTTGTACCAGAAAGGGTTTCTTTCATGGTTAAATTGTACACCTTTTCAGTTGAGGCATAAACTCTCTGAGCAAAAGCTCGAAGCTGAGTATAGTTGTTCCAGGTCAAATCTGATCTGTTACCCTTCCAAAGATGATAGTCCTCCTGCTTCTCCAAATAAGCATGTCGACAATCATCATTGAACCACGGTTTGTCCTTCTCTCGGTACCTTATCACACGAGAAGGG
>NC_090746.1:25143731-25153731 GCF_036898095.1 Palaemon carinicauda
GACCGAAGTAAGCATGATTTTACGTAGTTTTATAGCTGTGTAAGATATCCTCGTTCTAATGATAAACATTTCTCCCCTGATCACTTGCGATTGATTATTCGATGTTGCTCTATATGAAATTAAATCAGTTGTCGGAACATCCTTTCATCATAAGATAAGCATATTTATAGCTCTCTTGTAGACTTATTTTAAGTTTTTAACATTCCTCGTGTAATCCATATTGGTAAAAAAATTTCATTTGTTACTCCTTGTTTTCTTCCTTCGTTAACCCTTTCCAAATTAACATTAAGATATCTATCATTGATGCCGAATGGTATAATTTTCCTTACGGATGCCGCATACTTTCCCCTCAGAATTCTCTTCATCACTTACCTTTTTATTACACCTGTCCCTTTATCACTTTCTCTTCCCTATTGTAATGTCTTCTCTCCCTGCGTTTATCGACCCTTTCTGCGCTTTTTGTTCAATTTGTTATTTTAGCTTTCGCTTTGTTTAACGGTCCCCTTTTCATCAACGAAGCCCCTTTCATCCATCCCTATCTTCTTTCTCCTTTTGTTCTTTAATTTTTCCTGTAGCTGTTACTTTCTTCCCCGTTTTTATTGATCTATTCTTCCCTCGTTTCCCATTTACCCTTTTTTTTTTCAGCTTGCTATGTCCTTTCTCTTACATTTAAAATATTCACGTAGGTTATTGTCTTTTTCTCTATTGTTAATTTCCACTGAGATAAATCTAGATTTCCTCTTTTTTCAGTCATTCATAATGTTCTCCTTTATCTTGTCATCATTTTTAAGTACAACCTATCTTTTATTCATATATTTCTTTTTTTCTCCCAGTTTTCCCCCATGCTCCCATTTTTTTGTAGCCACTAAATTTTACGATGTTTTTTCAACATTTTTATCGCTGTCTGCATTGAAGAACATTTTTAATTGAAGCATTTCATAGACCCATCTTTCCTTTTTTTACTTATAATTCATAAAAGTATGCTAGTTAGATTCGAACTTAGGACATTAATAGAAATGTGATGAGAGAAACGAAGCATCAGTTCAAAACCATAGTTGGCCATTTCAGTTAATGCCATTTATGCTATGTAAACACAGTCTTCCATCCACATCATGTGCACTTCCAGTCTTCTTCCTAGTTTCATCATCTTTCCGTTTTCAATTGTGGTTGTTTCGGTTTGTATTATTCTCAATTAAAACTGATCATTGTATAAGTAGTCTATTATGAAATTACTCTCAAAAATCCAAAACAAAGAGGTCATTACTGGTGTCACATTTTTGGTGGAGGGGACCATAATTTATTTTCCAATTCCTGGGTCCCAATATTTATATTATATTCATGCTACATACATTCCTAAAGAATGTATGTAGCACAATCGAACAAGAAAGTCCACAGTGTTCTCAAAGTTTCAATTCTGTACCAGTCTGATTTGATGTCAGACTTGCTTACCCCGTAGATATCAGTCATTTTGTGGGCATTGAACCACTACTATGGTAAAGACAATCTGTCGTGGCCGCTGAGACGATATCTGACCCACTGTACAGCGTACTCTTGTCAAAATAATTCAACCAATTTAAGGAAAAGAGAACACAGTACTTAGACACAGTCCATCCAAACTGAGTGAAACTGATAAAGCATAGCCCCTTTATGACAGATGTCGTTCCTTTATTACTAATCTCACAGGATTAACCGGAGGTGGCTACGATTACCCAGAAGTTAGATCCAGTCTCTCTCTCTCTCTCTCTCTCTCTCTCTCTCTCTCTCTCTCTCTCTCTCTCTCTCTCTCTCTCTCTCTCTCTCTCCTGTTATTCTTGTCGAACATATATATTTCATAAGGTAAGGTTTCCATTTCTATAATGATAATTGGAACCAACCTATTTTTATTTTTTCGAAATTATAATCCCAGGTTATTTGCCAGTTCTATCCTATTGTCATAATGACTCTAGCCAATGGTGAGTTTGAAATGTTGAAGGTCACAAGGATAAATTTATCAGACAATGAGCCACATTTAATTCCCAGAATGGTTGATCTTATAGTATAGAATAGAGTGCTTAGGACTGCATAAGCAATCAAATTTGAACGATTTGAAACTTATCCAACTCGCGGAAACAGTATACACGGTATACAAGTATTTCACAATGAAGATGAACAGCGGCCCTTTTACTGATGTAACTAAAGCATGTATCCACACGTTTGAAGCCACTAATGTTACTGAAATAATAGTTCCTCGAATGATCACACAAGAGTTATGTGGAAAACCTAAATTTCAAGAAAGAACAAAGTATCATCCTGCTCTCGACGACTTCAACAAATATGTTTGAGAAGAAGTGTGTTAAACTTAAATGTACGAAAGGAAATCCCCACCTTCGAAAAAATACTGGTGGAAGGTGGAGAAAACATTACATTCAATGGAGGCAAAGAATCTCTAAGAAAAGTCTATATACATACATACATACAGTACTGTACATACAGAGAGAGAGAGAGAGAGAGAGAGAGAGAGAGAGAGAGAGAGAGAGAGAGAGAGAGAGAGAGAGAGAGAGAGTAGATTGACTTTTCCTTTAAGAAATCCTAATCTTATAAGCTGAAAGACCATTGATTGACGGGTGTGACCCGAAGACCACAAGCACGGAAATATCGGGAGTGACAAGGGCAGAACGATTAAGAGGATTTAAAAAGACTTCTTTAAATAACTCTTTCAAGCTCACTATAAGCATGGTTTATGCTTAGATGTCAGTTTTCGATATATATATATATATATATATATATATATATATATATATATATATATATATATATAAAAGATGTTGATGTTATTTAAGGTGATCTTATCCCAGCAAGTACAGTTGTAAAGAAAGAGTGAGGGAAAATAGGATACTTATCCCTGTATTAATGTTAATCTCTTAATCTTTCTTTATTTCTGTTTTCAAAGGTTTTCGACTTCTCTAAAGAAAGCTTCCTTCAAGGAAAAGTGAACTAAGTGTTTACGCCCGGACACGATAAGTTCTGTCAGAGACAAGGCCAATATAGAGGTCAGAGAGCTCTTTTCAGCGGCCACCACCGAATGGTTTGACTCAAGGTATATTCTATATACCTTGGGTTTGACTATAATGTTACTGAATTAATAGTTCATCGAATGATCACACAAGAAGAATGTGAAAAACCTAAATTTCAAGAAAGAACAAAGTATCATCCTGCTCTCGACGACTTCAACAAATATGTTTTAAGAACACTGTTAAACATTTATGCACGAAAGAAAATTCCCACCTTTGAAAAAATACTAGTGGAAGGTGGAGGAAACATTGCATTCAATGGATGGAAAGAATCTCCAAGGAAAGTCTACATTATATATATATATATATATATATATATATATATATATATATATATGTATGTATGTATATAAAGAAGTAAATGTTATTTAAGGTGATCTTATCCCAGGAAGTACAGTTGTAAAGAAAGGGCGAGAGAAAATAGGATACTTATCCCTGTATTACTCTCTTAATCTGTCTTTATTGTTGTTTTCAAAGGTTTTCGACTTGTCTCTAAAGAGTGATTCCATCAAGGAACAATGAAGGAAGTGTTTACGTTTAGACACGATAAGTTCTGGCATTGAGCTGTTTTCAGCGGCCACCACCGAATGGTGCTAACAAAGAAGCGAGGTGAATGAAACTAAAGTTTAACGAGCTTATATTCAAGCAGTAGAGAGCAAGAATGTCACAAAAATTCAAACAAACTAAAACATGCGATGGGAAGCTTATACAGGTTCTTCTATTATCACTGTGGGAAAGATCGAGAGATAAAAAAAAGTATTAGCATTACATTTTATGAGCATGTATGAAACACGTGCGGTACATTCACGAATATATAACTCTCTTACTTTGTCACAGATTACGAACCCTGGTTTTATTTCTTTTATCTCTTTCGATGTATTTTATTCTCTTGTCTTTAAAAATAAATTACCCCTCTTTGCATCTTACATTTTTCCTTCTGGTATTTTTATTTGTTATATTAATTATTCATTTTCTAACTCGTCAAAAATATTCATTTTATCCTCACTCCTGCTTCATTTTATTCCCTTTTCTCTCAGCTTTATCTACAATATTCTTTTTTTCTTTTATCGTTCTTTTTTTCCCTATTATTTTTATCATCGTATTTCCTCTCCCCTAATTTATTCTCGAGATGAAACCATAGTGCACCCAATTTATTTGGTTTTTGTGGGGTTACTGTGTACACCTTCATCTTCAAAATATATTTTCTTAAGCTGGTCTTTATTTTATGTGCGTTTTTGCTTGTAATTTCATCTCATCTTAAAAACAAACACTATGAACAAGTGGCAACATGACGTCATAATATGAAATGTGCAAAAATGCACGAATAAAGTGTCAATACTATTTACGAACAAGACATGAGTTCATTTAATGATAAACAAATCGATTCGTGATTTTTATCCAATCTCAACTTAATGCCATGGATAGGGTTCAAACATCGGGTCGTTAGCTTGAGCTAAAATTTGGGTTCAGCATTAAAAGTCGACATAAATCGAGTTACAGAATTTGCTCAACATCAGTATGCAAGTTTCTTTAAGCCTTCATTTTATCCTTGGAATAGACGAAAAAGTTCCTTTCCGTTGCCATGTTACCCTTAATGTAAAGGACTTTCTTTATCATTTTATACAATGTATAGTACCGTAAAGCTACTTTTAACATTACGCCCTACTATTCCAGCTAAATCGTGTTTTATGAGCTTTTTATGGTGCTGGGGTGAAAGCCTAACTTGACATTATAATTTATGTTGTTTTACTCACTAGCCTTAATGGGACATAATTTCTGGAATCACATGCTTTTTTATGTAAACCTCTGTATAGGGTAATTTCTTAGCTCATCGATATTGAAAATGGATTTAGAAGTCGAGGAGGAGGCACACCGGTGTGTGCAATACGCAATTACCTTTGTGTAATTGAATCATTATTAGTTTTTTAGGTTAAGAATAGCTTATTATCGCATTCTACGACATTCATGTTGAACTCTGTCTCCATATTTCTGTTCGCCAGCATTTCCTGTTCAGAAGTCGTTAATCCCTACATTCATTACAGGAAAAGGTTTGAAACACGCTATATTCTAAGTCCCGCTATTTGTGTACGTGGTTTTAATTTAATGTTTATGAATCCCTATAATTTTTCCTAAATCTATTATCTTGGTGTATATTTTCATACATTTTTCAATTTATAACTCCATTATTATTATTTATTATTATTATTATTATTATTATTATTATTATTATTAGCCAAGCTACAACCTTAGTTGGAAAAGCAAGATGCTATAAGCCCAAGGGCTCCAACAGGGAAAAATAGCCCAGCGAGGAAAGAAAATAAGGAAATAAATAAATGATGAGAATAAATTAACAATAAATCATTCTAAAAACAGTGACAGCGTCAAAACAGATATATCCCATATAAACTATTAACAACGTCAAAGACAGATATGTCATATATAAACTATAATAAGACTCATGTCAGCCTGGTCAATATAAAAACATTTGCTCCAACTTTGAACTTTTGAAGTTCTACTGATTCAACTACCCGATTAGGAAGATCATTCCACAACTTGGTAACAGCTGGAATAAAACTTCTAGAATACTGTGTAGTATTGAGTCTCATGATGGAGAAGGCCTGGCTATTAGATTTAACTGCCTGCCTAGTATTACGAACAGGATAGAATTGTCCAGGGAGATCTGAATGTAAAGGATGGTCAGAGTTATGAAAAATCTTATGCAACATGCATGATGAACTAATTGAACGACGGCGCCAAAGATTAATATCTAAATCAGGAATAAGAAATTTAATAGACCGTAAGTTTCTGTCCAACAGATTAAGATGAGAATCAGCAGCTGAACACCAGACAGGAGAACAATACTCAAAACAAGGTAGAATGAAAGAATTAAAACACTTCTTCAGAATAGATTGATCACCAAAAATCTTGTGAGACTTTCTCAATAAGCCAATTTTCTGTGCAATTGAAGAAGACACAGACCTAATGTGTTTCTCAAAAGTAAATTTGCTGTCGAGAATCACACTTAAAATTTTAAGTCATACAAATTTAAAGAAACATTATCAGTACTGAGATCCGGATGCTGAGGAGCCAACGTCCTTGACCTACTTACAATCATACTTTGAGTTTTATTAGGATTCAACTTCATACCCCATGATTTGCACCATGCACTAACTTTAGCTAAATCTCTATTAAGGGATTCACCAACCCCAGATCTACATTCAGGGGATGGAATTGATGCAGAGAGAGTAGCATCATCTTCATATGCAACAAGCTTGTTTTCTAGGCCAAACCACATGTCATGTGTATATAGTATGAAAAGTAATGGGCCAAGAACACTACCCTGTGAAACACGTGATATCACATTCCTATACTCACTATGGTGCCCATCAACAACAATTTGAGATCTATTACTTAAAAAATAAAAAATAATGCTGAGAAACGACCCACCCACTCCCAACTGTTTGAGTTTGAAAACAAGGGCCTCATGTTTAACACGGTCAAAGGCAGCACTAAAATCAAGGCTAATCATACGAACTTCCTGACCACAATCAAGGGATTTCTGTACAGCATTGGAGGTTGTAAGAAGGGCATCACATGCTCCAAGGCCTTTGAGAACCAAATTGCAAACTAGGGTATAGATGATTACCTTCAGCAAACCTATTAAGACGTTTTGCCAGAAGACGTTCAAAAGCTTTAGATAATATGGGAGTTATGGAAATTGGGCGGTAATCAGTGGGACTTGAGCTACCACAAACACATTTACATAGAGGAGTAACATTACCAATTCTCCAACAATTGCTAAAAGCTCCTCTTGTTGCTAACTTGCGCAAAACAACAGATAACTTTGGAGCTAAGAAATCTGCTGTCTTTATAAAAAACAAAGGAAAAATACCATTTGGGTCTACACCTCCATAAGCATCAAGGTCCATCAACAGAGCTTTAATCTCACGAGATCGTAAAGCAAAACTAGTTAGTTTAGCCTCAGGAAAACAGGAATGAGGAAGTTCAAGTTTTTCATTACTCTGTTTACTGTCAAAAACATCAGCCAACAAGATTGCCTTTTCCTTTGGACAGTGAGTGACTGAGCCATCTGGTTTAAGTAAAGGAGAAATGTTGCATCTACACCAAAGGGTGCACATTTAAGGGTAGACCACCATTTATGTCCCTGGGTTGTACCAGAAAGGGTTTCTTTTATGGTTAAATTTTACTCCTTTTCAGTTGAGGCATAAAGTCTCTGAGCAAAAGCTCGAAGCAGAGTATAGTTGTTCCAGGTCAAATCTGATCTGTTACCCATCCAAAGATGATAGGCCTCTTGCTTCTCCAAATAAGCAGGTCTACAATCATCATTGAACCACGGTTTGTCCTTCACTTGGTACCTTAGCACACGAGAAGGGATACGCCTATCAATTATGTTGACTTTATTCTCATTCAATGGGATAACAGGATCTACACTGCTATATAATTGTGACCAATTCAAGCACAAAAGTTCATGCAAAATCCATTCTAGTCTGCTTGGGATTTCATATAAATTTTACAAGAGTATGATATATCAGGGACAGGCTGCTCAGTCTTCACAAACCTATTAAGACGTTTTGCCAGAAGACGTTCAAAAGCTTTAGATAATATGGGAGTTATGGAAATTGGGCGGTAATCAGTGGGACTTGAGCTACCACAAACTCATTTACATAGAGGAGTAACATTACCAATTCTCCACCAATTGCTAAAAGCTCCTCTTGTTGCTAACTTGCGCAAAATAACAGATAACTTTGGAGCTAAGAAATCTGCTGTCTTTATAAAAAACAAAGGAAAAATACCATTTGGGTCTACACCTCCATAAGCATCAAGGTCCATCAACAGAGCTTTAATCTCACGAGATCGTAAAGCAAAACTAGTTAGTTTAGCCTCAGGAAAACAGGAATGAGGAAGTTCAAGTTTTTCATTACTCTGTTTACTGTCAAAAACATCAGCCAACAAGATTGCCTTTTCCTTTGGACAGTGAGTGACTGAGCCATCTGGTTTAAGTAAAGGAGAAATGTTGCATCTACACCAAAGGGTGCACATTTAAGGGTAGACCACCATTTATGTCCCTGGGTTGTACCAGAAAGGGTTTCTTTTATGGTTAAATTTTACTCCTTTCCAGTTGAGGCATAAAGTCTCTGAGCAACAGCTCGAAGCTGAGTATAGTTGTTCCAGGTCAAATCTGATCTGTTACCCTTCCAAAGATGATAGGCCTCTTGCTTCTCCAAATAAGCACGTCTACAATCATCATTGAACCATTGTTTGTCCTTCACTTGGTACCTTAGCACACGAGAAGGGATACGCCTATCAATTATGTTGACTTTATTCTCATTCAATGGGATAACAGGATCTACACTGCTATATAATTGTGACCAATTCAAGCACAAAAGTTCATGCAAAATCCCATTCCAGTCTGCTTGGGATTTCATATAAATTTTACAAGAGTATGATATATCAGGGACAGGCTGCTCAGTCTTCACAAACCTATTAAGACGTTTTGCCAGAAGACGTTCAAAAGCTTTAGATAATATGGGAGTTATGGAAATTGGGCGGTAATCAGTGGGACTTGAGCTACCACAAACACATTTACATAGAGGAGTAACATTACCAATTCTCCAACAATTGCTAAAAGCTCCTCTTGTTGCTAACTTGCGCAAAATAACAGATAACTTTGGAGCTAAGAAATCTGCTGTCTTTATAAAAAACAAAGGAAAAATACCATTTGGGTCTACACCTCCATAAGCATCAAGGTCCATCAACAGAGCTTTAATCTCACGAGATCGTAAAGCAAAACTAGTTAGTTTAGCCTCAGGAAAACAGGAATGAGGAAGTTCAAGTTTTTCATTACTCTGTTTACTGTCAAAAACATCAGCCAACAAGATTGCCTTTTCCTTTGGACAGTGAGTGACTGAGCCATCTGGTTTAAGTAAAGGAGAAATGTTGCATCTACACCAAAGGGTGCACATTTAAGGGTAGACCACCATTTATGTCCCTGGGTTGTACCAGAAAGGGTTTCTTTTATGGTTAAATTTTACTCCTTTTCAGTTGAGGCATAAAGTCTCTGAGCAACAGCTCGAAGCTGAGTATAGTTGTTCCAGGTCAAATCTGATCTGTTACCCTTCCAAAGATGATAGGCCTCTTGCTTCTCCAAATAAGCACGTCTACAATCATCATTGAACCACGGTTTGTCCTTCACTTGGTACCTTAGCACACGAGAAGGGATACGCCTATCAATTATGTTGACTTTATTCTCATTCAATGGGATAACAGGATCTACACTGCTATATAATTGTGACCAATTCAAGCACAAAAGTTCATGCAAAATCCCATTCCAGTCTGCTTGGGATTTCATATAAATTTTACAAGAGTATGATATATCAGGGACAGGCTGCTCAGTCTTCACAAACCTATTAAGACGTTTTGCCAGAAGACGTTCAAAAGCTTTAGATAATATGGGAGTTATGGAAATTGGGCGGTAATCAGTGGGACTTGAGCTACCACAAACACATTTACATAGAGGAGTAACATTACCAATTCTCCAACAATTGCTAAAAGCTCCTCTTGTTGCTAACTTGCGCAAAATAACAGATAACTTTGGAGCTAAGAAATCTGCTGTCTTTATAAAAAACAAAGGAAAAATACCATTTGGGTCTACACCTCCATAAGCATCAAGGTCCATCAACAGAGCTTTAATCTCACGAGATCGTAAAGCAAAACTAGTTAGTTTAGCCTCAGGAAAACAGGAATGAGGAAGTTCAAGTTTTTCATTACTCTGTTTACTGTCAAAAACATCAGCCAACAAGATTGCCTTTTCCTTTGGACAGTGAGTGACTGAGCCATCTGGTTTAAGTAAAGGAGAAATGTTGCATCTACACCAAAGGGTGCACATTTAAGGGTAGACCACCATTTATGTCCCTGGGTTGTACCAGAAA
>NC_090746.1:25161231-25163731 GCF_036898095.1 Palaemon carinicauda
GTATCTGTCTCTGTACAATTGATTCTGATGTCACTCTCCAGCAGCCAGGTGACATAGTTGTGAGGGCCTCAGATATTGATGTTGCTGTTATCCTCTTACATCATTGTCATTGTATGAAGACCAATGTGTGGATGGACACTGGCACCAAAGGTCAAGGCAACAGGTGCTACATTAATATTTCGGCCATAGCCAGGAAGATTGAGTTCAAAATTTGTGAACACCTACCAGGTTTTCATGCTTTCACAGGATGCAGTTACACATCATCCTTCATTAGGAAAGGAAAGAAGCACCCTCTCAAATTTCTGAAGACAGCCAAGTCTACCCTAGCGCTCTCTCTGCATTGGCAGTGGGTGAAGTAGATGAACCAACATGCAAACTTCTTGAAGAGTATACTGTCAAGATATATGGTTCAAAGGAGGTAATGCCCTTGAACAAGTACATGATCTTATGTTTCGAGAATTTGTTTGGACCAATGAAGGGCAAGGGGCTGTTTGGAAGTGTGAAGGGTTTAGATGCAAGCAGTGTTTCACCCTGTGGAAAAAATTTCATCCAGTAAAAGATACATCGCAGCAACTGCGTGGCATTGCCATGGCATGCAGCATGTGACAAGATTATTCCCAAAGAGCCATTAAAAGGATGGGAACCCATGGACAATGCCTACCAAATTATGTGGAATACCAGATCCCAGATGCCAGACTCTGTTCTCCCTGAATCTGCTTATCCAACTGATAACGATAGTGATGTTTCGACTCAAGATCCCTGCTTCCACCAAGACTTAGATGACAATGAGAGTGATGTAGATGTATGATGACTCTGGCTGATAGTAAAATAAAATGTAGCTTGTTTCTCCAATTTCCCAATATAATCCAGTGTAATTGAAAACCTACTGAACCCTCCAAAACAAAACAACCTTTATTAAATGGAAACTCTGAAAATATTTCTTAAACTGGATATTTTAAATTAGGGATGCAAAAAAGATATAAGCAATATGAAATTCAACATTGTTCTCTGAAATATATTTATAACTTACTTTTGACCCTACCTGACATTCAGTTCATCACAAAACGAAATATGCTCCTAATTCCAGCAGCCTTGTTATTTTTTTATATGAGGTTTAAAACCACACAGTTTTGCCCTTTTGTGACTTAGTTCTGGAATGATATTGATCATGTAGTTGAATTGGTAGTAATTCAGCAGTTCAAACTCGTCGCAAGATTTATTATTATTATATATAAATTGTGTCTTGTTTAATTATCTTGAATATATACTTTCTATTCTTTCTCTTTTATGACTCACTTTCTTTTTCTGACTGGGTTTATTATATCCATGTTTATTATTTTTATTTAGGGTTGCATCTTGGTTAGTGAGGATAATGATATTAAATTGATAACAAAATAGTTAGTATTTAACAAGTTTAATAAAAAATATAATTATACTGTTAAGCTTATTTGGAATAAAATCGTTTCGAAAATATTTCAAGTTATCGCTATTTACAAAAAGAAACGTCTTGATAATTCATTGTCTATTTTACAAATGATAGATTCTTACCACTCTTTCAAACTATAGGCATTACTCAAGGGTCTTTGCAGAGTTAATTTGGCCGTAGCTGCATTTGCTTTGTATCCTTCTACATTACCTCTGCTCTTGCTTTTTTTCTTCCAACTTGTCCAACCTCCTATCTTTTCCCTCTTAGTGTTATTCTAGGGTTTTACTCTTGATACTTTTGGAGGCTGAATGACCTTGCAGACCCTAGCGTTGTGCTACGTAGTCCAAACTTATAAATCTAATCCTTTCATACTAAGTCCATCTGCCCAACTTTCCATGTGATTATTCTCCTCAGCATAAGAACATTTGTCCTATGCAGCAAAGTTTGTAACGTCTCACATTGAAGCATAAGTTCCTGCTTCTTTTAGATTTTCTCCTCTTAATCCTTTGAACAACTTCTTCCAATCGTCAGCCTTAGACGCAAGTTTATCATTGCTTGGTGATAGTCATGTGTCTTTTAGAAGTTCCCTATGAAGCCGAACAATTTTTTACTTTCATGGATTTTCTTGAATATCCACTTGACACCCTTGGATGTGCCAGTTTCTGTTTAGCTTCCTTCATATCGATTGTCCCTCTTAATGTTGTGTAAGTCGCCCCTGATACACTCCATTCCCCCTGCTTTGGTCTCCTTTCACTCATTTGCCCTGCCCCTTCCATCATCGCCTTATCGCACCCATATGATCCATATGCTGTGTCTGTCAATCACTAGAAATGAGTTGTCAGGGAAAAGACTATCCCTTATTGTTGAGTTACCATGGTAGTTTTTAGAATTTTATTTCTGCTACCACACAAACTCTCATAGGAGATTATCGCTTGTCTTGAAGCCAGTTGTTCCGTTCTTGCTATTTTCTCTATTTAATACCCCGTTTAGCAAGTTTTGACATCTTTTTTTTTGTGCTCACATTTTCCATGACTCCTATAATCTTCCTTCTCTCAAGAGGTGGACCTATGAACC
>NC_090746.1:25168731-25178731 GCF_036898095.1 Palaemon carinicauda
CTGCCCGGACCTCTCTTGGTCCCTCATCCATGCCTGCCGGCAGAGCCGGACGGCATTGGTCAAGGAAGCCTGAATTAAGTTTCTCCCCTTCCTTATATGCACTCTTTCGGTTGCCGGGCTTGGGGGGTTGTGTACACTCTTATCCCGGCATCCATTCTATTTTCTTCTAGTGCTGTACCTGTCCCGGCAGCCGGCCTATGAGGCCGGCAGCCGGGCAGGGGTAGTCTTCTGGTTCTTTTGCTGCCGGCTGGCATCGGTCTTGTACCTTTGCTGGCCGGCTTATGTCAGTCCTTGTCTGCCGGTCACCAAGAGTGTGGCCGGCAGCTGGGTACTACCTTGTGTAGTTGCTGGCCGGCAATCATTGCCGGCCAACACTGGCTGTTGCTGGCCGGCAGCTGCTGCCGCCGGCACAGGCATTTGAACCAGAGGGCTGCCGCCCTATAGCTGTTAAGTAGTATACTTTAAAGCTAATTGTGGTGTGTGCCGGCCGGCAAAGGCAGGCCGGCACACATCCTCCTATACTGTACTAGTATTCTTCTGTATAGCATATACAGTAAGAAGAAAACTATAGTAAAAGTTTAGGTACAGCACTGTATCTTCTAACACTATTGTGTTTTCTTACACAGCCCTTTGCTGTTGCCCTCAGACAGGAAGCAGAGTTCTTCCCCGTCTATTATCCAGGATTTTTAAAATCATTGCCTAGGTGTGAGCTCCACCTGTTTCCTCTGGAAACCTTGCATTGGTTACTCTAGTAGAGATAAACCATTTTTGATTTTATTATCCGGAAGGCTGCAACAATGGGTTGTGAGGGAAACACAAGTGTGTGTCTTTCATTTATGAATTGTTATGCTATACTATGCATATCCAGTGATACATAGTTCACTTGATACTCATGGAAATTTCTTCTCTTTACAGGAGGACCCTCCGAAGTGCGGAAATGTTTTCTGCAATGTCCGCAGCAAGAACCTCTGCGGACATGAGTGTTGTAGGAGACACGCAGCATGCGCTGTCTCCAAGGATGATCTCCAGTATTGGGACCCTCAGGTATGTACTGTATGCACTAACCTGATTACTGAGGCTTTTGATTCCCCTAGAACGGCGGAATCAAGGGATATAGCTAGGGAAAAGCTTCGTACTTGGGTAAGGGGCTTCAAGAAGAACACCTCTGGCCCTTATCTTCCAAGTGAGAAGATGAGGGCGTATCTTTTTCCCCAGGCATCAGCTGAGGCAGTGATTCCCCAGCCTCAAGAGGAGATCCTTCAAGATCAAGTCCAGGTGGACGAGGAAGTCGCAGATGCGATGCAAGACATCCAGTTGTGTGACAGGATGTCTGACCTGGACGATCGTTTGGAAGAAGACCTCCTGGCAGAAGGTCAGGATCAAGTTCAAACCCCGGATGTCGCAGAGGATGAGGTCGACGAGGTGTCGGCTACTCCGGTTCAGATGCCGGAGCCTATCCCCTCAACATCGGCTGGCCTCCCAGTAGAACTGGGACAGGCCCTCTCTTCGATTGTTGGAATGATCCAACAAATGCAGAAGGAGAATCAGGAGAAGGCGGCTGCAATGGAATTGCGTATGCAGTCCCTGGCAGAATCACATGGGCCCCGGAAAAGGCTCAATGTGAAAGACCTTCCCATATGCTCAGATGCTAACCCATGGAGGTATGCTGAGCACATGCCGATGACGACTGGAAAGATCGTCATTTCGGATAAGCTGGGTTCAGTTCCCCTAGAGGAGGTAGAATTCTGGCCCAGCAAGGCATCATATCCGGACTGCTATGTCCGGCTGAGAAAAGAACCAGCTTCAAGGGAGGAGACAGAGCCGAAGGAGGTCATTGTTATGGACCACGCTAAGGCTCAAGCCCTACTTTCATCCTCGATGAAAGAGAGGGGCTTCTCGAATTCGAAGGTAGCTGCATTGAGCAAGAAGCTCCCTTCGTTTGTGTCCTCTCCTGATAGAGCCTTCCCCTTTTTACAGAAAGGGTTTGCGGCTGTCCTAAAGGCAGTCGAGGCCGGCAAGCCTTGCCCCTCCCTGGAGGACTGTAAACCCTTGTCGCTGGCTCTACCTATGGACCACAAAGACTGGAAGGATGTCCATCTAACATTCTCAGTGGGAAAGTTGGAGGCTGATATTGCCGGACGGCAATTCGGCGAGGACCTCCCCAAGCTGTCCGAATCTCTTTTACGAAGAGAGTTCGAGACAAAAGAAAGACTGGCTGCCTCAATGTCTCATCAGACTACTCTCGAGACGATGGCAAGTGACCCCAAGGTCCATGAAATGTTCATGGTAGTGGCTAAGTCTCACTTAGCCACAGTGACGAAGGACCTTTATAACTTCGTCAAGGCAAGGAGAGCTTGCAGGGAGTTCGTGTTCACCGGGGCTTCGGTGAGACACGAGCCAAGGAAGTTAATCTCCTCCAACATTTGGGGAAAAGACCTTTTCCCTACCGATGTGGTCAAAGAGGTTGTTGATAAGGCCGCCGTGGAGAATAGAAATCTTCTCCAGAAGTGGGGCCTGGCTATCAAAAGAAAATCTTCCCCGGATGAGGGTCCTCAACCAAAGAGGAAGAATATGAAGACTAGGCTACCATCTCGGCCAGCCAAGCCTTATAGACAGCAACAGCAACTGCAATTGCCTTTGCCTCCAGTGCCCCAGATGGTGGCACAAACCCCGACTGCCTTTCAGTGGGTACCCCAGGCGGTGCCAGGTCAGTCAACCACATTCGCCCCAACGTTCGAAGGACAGTCTTCTTCCTTTCGTGCAAAACCTAGAGGAGCAGCCAGAGGCTCGTCTAGGCGCCCCTCAAGGGGAAGGGGATTCAGAGGTGGTCGTGGTCAGGGAGGCAAGACCTCAGGACGGCAGTCCAAGTGAAATGATACCGGTAGGAGGGAGACTGATGAAATTTTGGGATCGCTGGACCTTCGATCCCTGGGCCCAAAGCCTACTCAAGAATGGACTGGGTTGGAGCTGGTACAGCACTCCACCCCCATGCCTTCGGTTTTTCCAACACTCCACCCCCATTTTGGAGGAGTACGTTCAAGAACTGTTGGAGAAAAATGTGATCCGAAAGGTGAAGTCCATCAAATTCCAAGGGAGGCTGTTTTGTGTTCCCAAGAAAGACTCGGAAAAGCTCAGAGTCATTCTGGACTTGTCACCACTCAACAAGTTCATAGTGAATTGCAAATTCAAGATGCTAACACTGCAACACATAAGGACCTTACTGCCCAAGAGGGCATACTCAGTCTCTATAGACTTGTCAGACGCCTATTGGCACATTCCAATCAGCCGTCGACTCTCCCCCTACCTAGGGTTCAGGCTACAACGAAAACTGTACGCCTTCAGAGCCATGCCATTCGGGCTAAACATAGCCCCAAGGATTTTCACGAAGCTTGCGAGCGCAGCTCTCAAACAATTACGCCTAAAGGGAATTCAGGTAGTAGCCTACCTGGACGACTGGCTGGTGTGGGCAGCATCCGAGACCGAATGCTTGCAAGCTTCCAGTCAGGTGATCCAGTTCCTAGAGTACCTAGGCTTCAAGATCAACAAGAAAAAGTCTCGACTTTCTCCATCCCAAAAGTTCCAGTGGCTGGGAATCCACTGGGACCTTTTGTCACACAGTTTCTCCATCCCAATGAAGAAAAGGAAGGAGATAGCGGGCTCTGTCAAGAGACTTCTAGATTCCGAAAGGATATCAAGACGCGAACAGGAGAGGGTACTAGGCTCTCTCCAGTTTGCTTCAGTGACAGACCCAGTGCTAAGAGCACAGCTAAAGGATGCAACCGGAGTTTGGAGAAGGTATGCATCAAACGCGCGAAGAGACCTGAGAAGACCAGTGCCGCCTCGGCTACGTACTCTTCTCAGACCTTGGTCCCAAGCCAGACATCTAAAGAAGTCTGTTCTTCTTCAGCCACCTCCCCCGTCGTTGACGATTCACTCAGACGCCTCAAAGGAGGGATGGGGAGGTCACTCTCATCGGAAAAAAGTCCAGGGGACTTGGTCCAAGCTATTCAGGACCTTTCATATAAACTTTCTAGAAGCTATGGCAGTGCTCCTTACCTTAAAGAAAGTCTCCCCGCGTCACTCGATCCACATAAGATTGGTGACAGACAGCGAGGTGGTTGTGAGATGCTTGAATCGACAAGGGTCGAGGTCACCACCTCTCAACCAAGTGATGTTAGCCATTTTCCGATTGGCGGAAAAGAAGAAGTGGTACCTGTCGGCAGTTCACCTTCAAGGAGTCCGCAATGTGACAGCGGACGCTCTATCCAGGTTCACACCGATAGAGTCGGAATGGTCCTTAGACGCAGGATCATTTTCCTTCATTCTGAATCAAGTCCCAGAACTGCAAATAGACCTCTTTGCGACGAAAGACAACAAGAAGTTGCCCCTGTACGTGTCCCCGTACGAGGACCCCTTAGCGGAAGCAGTGGACGCAATGTCCCTCGACTGGAACAGATGGTCCAGGATTTATCTGTTCCCTCCTCACAACCTTCTGTTGAGGGTCCTCAACAAACTGAGATCCTTCAAGGGGGTAGCGGCAATAGTGGCCCACAAGTGGGCGAACAGCATGTGGTTCCCCTTGGCGTTGGAACTACAGATGAAGTTCGTGCCGCTACCACATCCAGTTCTGACCCAGCGAGTCCAGAAGTCGACTGTCTGCGCTTCATTACAGAAAACCCAGACCCTGCAGCTCATGATTTTCTCGCCCTAGCGGTGAGAAAGCGCTTCGGGATTTCGAAAGCCAGCATAGACTTCCTAGAGGAATACAAGTGCAAATCGACTAGAAGGCAATATGAGTCATCTTGGAGAAAATGGGTGGCCTTTGTAAAGGCAAAGAATCCGCAGGAGATCTCAACAGATTTCTGCTTATCTTTCTTCATCCATCTCCATGGCCAAGGATTGGCAGCTAACACGATTTCAGTGTGTAAATCGGCTTTGATGAGACCCATTTTATTTGCCTTCCAGATCGACCTAGGTAACGAGATCTTTAATAAAGTTCCGAAAGCCTGCGCTAGGCTCAGACCTTCAGCACCTCCAAAGCCCATCTCATGGTCTTTAGACAAAGTTCTTCATTTCGCCTCCTTGTTGAGCAATGAAGAATGTGCGTTAAAGGATTTGACGCAAAAAGTTATTTTCCTATTTGCACTCGCGTCCGGGGCCAGGGTTAGTGAGATCGTAGCCCTCTCGAGAGAGGCAGGTCGTGTTCAGTTCCTGGATGGGGGGGAGCTGAACCTGTTTCCGGATCCTACGTTTCTCGCCAAGAATGAGTTACCCACCAACAGGTGGGGTCCCTGGAGAATCTGTCCTCTGAAAGAAGATGCATCTCTATGTCCAGTAGAATGCCTAAAGGTCTATCTTCGTAGAACTTCAGACTTCAAGGGTAGTCAACTATTCAGGGGAGAAACATCAGGCTCAAATTTATCTCTGAATCAACTCAGAGCGAAAATGACACATTTTATTCGCAGAGCGGATCCTGACAGTACACCCGCAGGTCACGATCCGAGGAAAGTTGCCTCATCCCTAAATTTCTTTAATTGTATGGATTTTGAACATCTCCGTTCATACACGGGCTGGAAGTCTTCCAGGGTGTTCTTTCGCCACTATGCGAAGCAAGTAGAGGAACTTAAGAGATCTGTGGTAGCAGTGGGTCGTGTAGTTAACCCTACTGTTTAACTCTGCGAGGAACAGTGGTCTTAATTGGGACGATTAAGTCCAGGGTGAGTGTGTAGGTACATACTGTACTACAAACTAAATGAGGGCACCAAGTGCCTATATAGACTGTTCCTTCCTTCAAAGGTGAACCTTGCATAAGTTCAGACATGTGTGCCAAGCGTTTCTAACGCTAATGTGATTGATTTGTAATACAGATTCTTTATGACTTGATACCTTGGTATCTCATTAAAGTGGTGTTTAATGGTTTTTCTTTCAGATAAACAAGTTCTGTTTACTATCATACTTATGCTTAAAGTTTTGGGTTACCCTCTTTTATATAAATATATATATTTGTTGTTAACCTGTCTGTTTATTATCTGTCAATAAACTTGTTCTTGAGAACCTTGCGTCTCCTTCACCTGTGTCAATTTATTGGTATAATTGAGCATTTTAATTCTATGTATCTTATCTGGGATAATTCTGATAGAATTGTTCTGTTTTGCAAGCTATGTTGCATTGGTTTATGTAAGTCCCCTAATGGGAGGACTCCGTCCCATAAAGGGACGAGGGCGGTTTTATTAGTTTCTTCCTATGCGGATATAAACCTTTGTCCAATACAAGTATTGTGCGGATGACTGGTCAATATATTGACGCAGTGGTTCTATACAAACTATGCTTTACTTAAAATAGGGCGAGACTACTATATTAGCTTGCCAGGCATTCATACATAGATATATGTACTCTTCGAGACTTTCCAGAGTCTAGTAGGACTCTTCCCTGTAGGGGGCAGGAAGCTCTAACATAGTTTATAGTTAGTTGAAAAGATGTATAACGGTAACATCTTAGGTCTCTAGGTCTAGTCGACCGGGAATAAATATCTCCGGGGAGTACGGCACGTTCTGAGAATCCACAGATACAGTAATGCTCTGGTACACTTCCATCAGGACGACATGGCTTGAGCCCAAAAAACGGATTTTGAGCGAAGCGAAAAATCTATTTTTGGGTGAGATAGCCATGTCGTCCTGATGGACCCGCCCTTGCCTTTCTAAGAAAGGGCTGTAGGACCCCTCCCTACATACAGTATCTGTAGCACCTCGTGTACGCTACAAGGAATACAGATGGCGCCAGGATTGGCGCCAGGCACGCATACGAATCGGGGGATAGGGAAGCCTTGGGAGCGGCTCCCCTTTTTCTTTCCCGAATTCGTATCTCGTCAATCTCCCTCCTACGAGACGAATCTCTGTTCAGGTAGTAGATTGCCATGTGACGTGTCTAGAATACGTCCTCTGATATGTCGCGATATCCCTTTCACGAGGGATACTCGCTCCAGGAGTTAGAATTCTGGTACCTTAAGGTAAATTCTCTGGGAATATTGCCGTAGTTGTAATATACCCTAGGAAGCTACCCTATAGGAACTTCCATCAGGACGACATGGCTATCTCACCCAAAAATAGATTTTTCGCTTCGCTCAAAATCCGTTATATATATATATATATATATATATATATATATATAATATATAGTATATATATAAATATATATAATATATATAAATATATATATATATATATGAATATATATATAAATATTTATATATAAATATATGAATATATATATATATATATATATATATATATATATATAATATACATATGAATATATATATATATATATATATAAAATATATGTATATGTATATATATATATATATATATATATATATATATATATATATATATATATATATAATATATATATATATATAATATATATATATATACATAATGCGTGTTTCTTTTTGTATTTAAGTGTTTATGTATATACGTGTAAGTGTGTTGTGTGTGAAGTACATGTACAGATCTATAAATAATTTATCGGGATATAAATGGATATACCTTTTCGTTCTGTAGGAACTCAGAAAAGGTATTAAATAAATCATGGCCTCTGAGGGACTGAACAAATATTGAATAAAACTGTCCCGTTTTTTCATTTGATGCAGGTTGTTTTCTTTCTCTGTCGGTTGATATTTTGTTATAGTTTCATGTCCAACATTGTTTTTCTCATGCAGAATTGGAATATGAAATTCCCTCACTGAATGAAATTCGCTTCAAGGCCAATGATTTAGTGAAATAGTCGGTTATCCAATTCAAGTTTCCATGTTCGTAATATAATAACTCGTGAGTGAGTATTCCTAGATTGGATAGATTTTCTATATTCTTTTCGGGTATTTCATGTTCTATATAATAGTTTATCTTTGAATCCAAAATCATATGAATTCGAATCTACTCCTTTTAACCATTGGTTCTTTAATTCATTGTTTTTTTTTTTATCTCGAATCATAGAGATAGATATTTTCCAAGCACATCCTACTGTTTAGTATCGAGTTGCCATCGTCCCTCAGAAGAAAGGATGGTTGGGCGCGGCCCCGTCATCATTGTATGTTTCTCTTTAACCAAGACACTCGGAACTGGACGACGAAATTTTCTTTTCATATGTATAGCATTTAATATGTATTGTTCAGTTCTTGATTTTATTTCATTATAGTTAGAACAGACCTATTTTGAACGAGAAATTTATTTTTAAAGGTAAATTAAAGAGATGATTTTTCATAACTTTAATTTTGGCTTAAAAGAGGTAATGTAGAATTTATGGTTTGCTTAGTTTATTACTTAAAATAAATTAAAATAGCATTAATGACAGTTCTTTATTTTTTTTTTTAACTTAGTAGCACAAGCTGTTTTCAAGACAAAAATCACTAAATCTTTAATCTTTAGCTGTTTACATTTCATCTATCTTAGAATTGAAATATGAGAAGAAATATGATACGAATCCCCCAAATCCAACAGCACTTCATTTTAGCTCCATGAGAAGCATGACTTAGCTCGAACGAACAATATATTGTTACAAACATTACACCTATTGCTGGATTACGGTGCTCTTCATTCCGAGATAAACGGGGCGTTATTATTATTATTATTATTATTATTATTATTATTATTATTATTATTATTATTATTATTAGCTAGACTACAACCCTAGTTGGAAAAGCAAGATGTTATAATCCCAAGCGCACCAACAGGTAAAGTAACCCAGTGAGGAAAGGAAATAAGGGAATAAATAAACAATCTGATAAATAATGAACAATTAAAATGAAATATTTTAAAACAGTAACATCAAAACAGATATTTCATAAATAAACTATAAAAAGACTGTCAACCTGTTCAACATAAATACATTTGCTGCAAGTTTTGAACTTTTGAAGTTCTTACGATTCAACTATCCGATTAGGAAGATCATTCCACAACTTGGTCACAGCTGGAATAAAACATTCTAGAATACTGTGTAGTATTGAGCCTCATGACGGAGAAGGCCTGGCTATTAGAATTAACTGCATACCTAGTATTACAAACAGGATGGAACTGTCCAGGAAGATGTGAATGTAATGGATGATCAGAATTATAAAAAATCTTATGAAACATGCATAAAGAACTAATTGAATGGCGGTGCCAAGGAATAATATTTAGATCCAGAATAAGAAATTTAATAAAAGTATATTATCCAGTTTTCGAATTGGCGTCATTTGATTAACAACCCACGTGTCAGGGAGAGAATGCGGACTATGACATTACAGAACTGGAAAACTTGTTCTCATAATGCAGAACTCCTAATGCAAACCAGCACTGTATTTCAAAATACATAGAACACAAAAACCGCAATCTCAGAAGACAGGAAATGAGAAACAATACCTACATTTAAACGTATTGTTTGTGATTGTTCAGTATTCAGCTCTCAATTTATATTGAATATTGGAAAGAATCCCTTTGAGGAAAATAATCTTTATCGTGTGTGTATTTTTCTGATGTACAAGAGGAAATGGAACTTAGTGTTCCCGGTTCCAGTGGGGATTTGGTGAAATTTTAATCTTTATACTATTTTTAGTTTTCTTGAGGTCTTCACTTATCAGGAGTTACTGTAAAACAAATATATATATATATATATATATATATATATATATATATATATATATATATATATATATATATATATAATGATATTGTTAATGAAAATAAATAAAATGATATTGTTAATGAAAATTCTAAATTTATTATTCTTCGCACTGATATTTTAAGATTGTCGGATTTTAAAACATTATTTTCATGTGTAAGCTCCTGTTAAAATATAAGAAAAATTATCACAATATTACAGGTTTCCTTGATCTTTTTATGATAAATTAAAACAGGATAAAAAATGGAGAAAAAACAATTCAACATATAAATGTGAGGGAGGAAAATAATTTGGCCTTTGTTTGGAAAGTATTTCTGTGCAGCTATTTACTTAAGGTCCCATT
>NC_090746.1:25198731-25211231 GCF_036898095.1 Palaemon carinicauda
CTAACAATCGGTGAGCGACATGAACCAGAAGGTGGAAATGTGAGTGAAAATCTCCACCAAGGATTGGCAATGTTACGTCTACAACAAGAAACTTCCAATTATATTTGGCATTTCCAAACGATAATGGAAGGTTTTCGTAACTGTGGGTGGGTATCACAGATCCGTTGGCAGCTACCAGGCAGACAGCAGCAGACGTAGACAGACTGTGTTGTATCCTGGAGTATGGCCCTGGCAGAAGAGAATGGCAAGCAACCGTGTCTACCGAACATTGCAGTCCCGTACCTACATCATGTAAAAAGAAAGAAAAGATTAGTGATGGGTGAGGCCACCGCCACAAGGGATGACCTACTAAGATGTTTTTTGACCACTGAACAACCATTTGCACATTTCTTCACAGCAGTCTCGAATCTGGAGTGGTAGTAGCAAAACTGCCGTCGATCAGCATTAGTAAGTTCCTGTAGAGGTCATTGGTTGGGGTGTAAGAGAGTGGTGGGTGGTAGACAACTTTGTCGCCGCTCCGTCACTTCACAGGATAGGTTTCTGTGTCCTACCTCATTCCCATCAGCTTGTGTCATTGTGGAATAGTTGCCCTCGTCATCAGGAATGGCGGCGTTGATGGAGTTGACTGTCCATAAGGGCGTCGACTTTAGTCCTCAGGTCCTTCATGGGCAAAATATCGACATCATGTGTGGCAGTATTAAATGTTCAGGTAAGCATTGCACCCAAAGGGCACTAAGTAGGTTCATCGCATGAGGAAAGCTGTCTGCGGCAGGATGCAGGTGAGCGATACAGGTCATTTCCCTGAGGGCGAGCGAAGGCTTTTGGTCCCACAACGGTTGTTGAAAGCAGAAAAAGTTTGGCTATACGGGCGGGTGGCGATGGCGATTACTGCTCTAGGAGCTATGTTTTAAGGGCGCCTTACGCTATTGGGGTGACATCTTGCTCGCAAAGTCAATCGCAGATTTCAGGGAAAGTGTCCTCTGTGATCGCCGTGAGAACATAGTCTGCTTGGGTGCTTGAGTGAGTCACGCCCTTGATGCGGAATTGGACCTCTGTGCGCTAAAACCAGGCTAATGCTTCTGTACTGACGAAGGGCGGTAGTTCATCGGAGTTATGTTGATAGAAGAGTCAGGGTCAGAGGGCGGCCTCATCAAACAGTAGGTCCCGGCAGTGGGGAAAGGCGAAGGGAACTGGTCACCCCGATGGTCATCAATGTGTGAGTGAGCCGTGAGGCGGGGTGAATACAACTTTTTTTTTCAACAGACAGCGAGCTGATATACAAAAGTTTCAGAGCAACCAGGTCACAAAAATTCAAACAAAACAATGCATGAAAAGACTGGCATAAATAGGTTCTGTTAACATTGAGGTGTAGAGTAAAATATACAATAAAAGAAAATACCAAGAAAGTGTACTAACGTGTGTGAAACACGTGCTGTTCAACAGATACGCAGATGCGACAAGAGAGACAAGGAAAAAGAAAAAATTAAGGATCTCGGACTGAATATTTAACCCCAGTTTCTTAATTTCAGAGTGAACAGTCCTTCATACATCACTTATGACTATACACCAATATTTGATTTTGGTTTTACTGTCATTTAAGAGGCAGGGGAAAACAACGCCTTTTCTCAATTTACCAGTGTTCTAGAACTTTCATTATAGTTGTGAAATATCTTCCTAACAAAAAATATTCAAGATTTATGCCAATTTTTTCTTTTGATGAACAGTTTGACATAAATTTTGTTTAAAGTTTAGTCTTTAGTTCATGTATTTATCTTTGCTACTGGGTAGGTCTTCGTCTTATTTTGTTTTAGATTTGGTTTTTACTATATTAATTTTCGTATTTAGGGCAGTAGGTTGATTAGCCGTAATGATAATTATGATAATATTAATAATAAGTAATGTGTTTTTTATAAAATAGGAAAGGATGAGGAGAGAATTAATTTATTTAATTTCGGCCTGGCATATTAAAAATTCTTTGTTTGAAGAACGTCGGTAAAATGAATTTGTTCCCACTACAGTATTGGCAAAGAGGCTGCGCATTGTATTCATTTTCACGTTTAGAGGGATTTAATAATCGATTAACAATATTGGTTATATATAATTTATGCATTAACTCCACTCTGGCGGATTGCACCCTGGAGAGTTTGATAGCATATAAATATTATCTGGTTTACGTTAAACGTTAGGATATGAGAGGCGTGATCGATTGTATTTCAGTGTAGGTGTAATCCCCTTAGGGAAAATGTGGTGGAAAAAACGGAAATTGGAAAGCAAAAAGTACATTTAAATGAAGAGGTAAATTCAAATTTCTCTCTCTCTCTCTCTCTCTCTCTCTCTCTCCTCTCGCCTCTCTCTCTCTCTCTCTCTCTCCTCTCTCTCTCTCTCTCTCTCCTCTCTCTCTTCTCTCTCTCTCTCCCTCTCTCTCTCTCTCTCTCCTCTCTCTCTCTCTCATTATTTGATGTCATATTTTTCTTACAATGCTTCATCAATATCTAATTTCTACATGAAATGTAAACATTGTCTTAAGTAAAAGTCTGACTGATAGGCTTAAAAACGGCGAGTCTTCTGCTCTCCTAATTTTTATTTTGACATATTTTCCTTATTTTTCAACCTTGGAATATCATTACATTTACAATTGAATTTATATATTCAAGCCCTTCAGATTTCATATTTGTTTTCAATTATATGCTAAGCTTTTAAGAGAAACAAGATTCCAGACTATATCCAAAAGAAAAAAATCCCTTAGCAAAATTAGGATCCAATACCATGTTTGCTATAGTTTTAAAATGTTATAGATCCCAGTACCTAAATTCAATTTGTTAATGGAAGTAGCCTCCCGTAGGACTTGGCTATGAAATATAATAAGCTGGAGTCGAAGGAAAAGAAGCTAAATGAGGCTCCCAAATTTATCAAGTATTCCCTTGAGAGGCAGAAAGTGTTTGTAAACAAAGAAAAATTTCACCTTCAAAATTGGCCTTCCACTCTAGGGAACTCTTGTCTTCATAAGTCGCTTTCACTTGACGTTAGCCATTGTGACACCAGATGACTCCAAGTGAGCCAGTCAGTCATTCAACGATAGTGATACGTTGTTTACATTATGCGCTTTTTAGCTCGACATGAAACAGTTGCCGGTTATCTGTTTTAGGGTATAAATACTAAATTAATTCTTCAAAACGAGGTATTACAGTACTTGAAGTTGACATCAGGAAATCTGATATTGTCTAAATTTTTCAGAAAGAGGATTTTTTTGGTAGTACCTCACATATTGAAGCTAGCAAAATGTAAAACTTAAAATTTCAAAGTAGATTGTATCGTATTTGCCATTTTTCCATTTCCTTTACGTATTACAGCCTTGGGTGTTTAGAAATCCATCCGCTATTATTATATTCAGTTGTTTTATAGACTTTTGATTGTTAAGCATTATTGTTATTGGAACACGTGTAAAACAAACTGGTGGAATGATTTCCTAATCGTGCAGTTGAATCGTTGGAACTTCCAAAGTTCAAACTTGCAGGGAATATTTTTAGGTTGAACAAGACGACATAAAGGATCTCTTCACATTTTATGAATGCCAGATCCAATTTTAACTTTTTTATTGATCTTGAGATTTTTAATATCAATTCATTACTTTTAATATAGTTTGTTTATTTCCTTTCCTCACTAGGCTATATTCCGCATTGAAGCCTCTGGGCTTATAGTATACTACTTTTCCAACTAGGGTTATTCCCTACAGTAGCTAATAATAATAATAATAATAATAATAATAATAATAATAATAATAATAATAATAATAATGATAATAATAAATAATATCAATATCAATGATAATAATAATAATAATAATAATAATAATAATAATAATAATAATGATGATGATGATGATGATGATGATATTATTATTATTATTATTATTATTATTATTATTATTATTATTATTATTATTATTATTATTATTATTATTATTGTTTTTGTTATTGTTAATGTTAATGTTGTTGTTCATGTTGTTGATGTTGTTGTCATTGATAATGTCAATGATAATGATGATAATAATAAACTGGTTGAACATTCTTTTACTATGCGTCATTCATTTCAATTTTAGAAGTTATTTCTTTACAAATTTTTACTATTATCTCCCCTTCCTGATTCCCTTTCTCTCAATGCACTAGGTATGCTAAACTATCGGCTATTTACACTGTTCATCTGGCAAAGTCACCAAGAGAACAAAGCTTCTAGATGCAAAAAGATTAAAGAGAGAGAAGAAAAATACGGATCCTTTGGGGATACAAGTCTATCTCTATAAATCTCAACTTCAGCCAAAATTCAAACATTCCGGCTTTAAGGTCACGGGGGATTTCCACCAAAGACAAATAAAATCGATACAGGATGCCAAAAAATAAGTTTCCCACAGCCCTGTTACAGTGGACAGCGGGATTCTTTTTTTTTTTTTTTTTCTTTTGTGCTGATCATTTTCCAACTTCCAGCATTTAGTGGTGAAGGCCATTGAGAGAGAGCGTAATGAAGACGGAGTTCAATGTTCAGTATTGTGTGTGTGTGTGTGTGTGTGTGTGTGAGAGGGAGAGAGAGAGAGAGAGAGAGAGAGAGAGAGAGGAGGAGAGAGAGAGAGAGAGAGAGAGAGAGAGAGAGAGAGAGAGAGAGAATTGTCGTTAAACTTTATTTCATTATGTCCAGAAATTACAATCTAAGCATGAAGTATTCAATATATATGGTGAGCGATGAGGATATGAGAATTGCACTTATATTTGAAAAGTAATAGATAAACAAACCTTTTGGTCTTGAACTCTAGTTTTTAATGTCCATGACTCGAATTCTAGTTGTGAAATACTTGACATAATGAGAGCCAATACTTTGCTTTCGTAGTAAAGAAGAAATATTTACGTAGGTTTCCAGATTTAATAGGGTATTAAATCTGCAATGTTCGGAAATAAATGTTTCGAGTTTTTCGCCAGTAAAAGAAAACTTGTTGCTTAAGAAATACTTCGTTAGATTTATGTTTGGTATGATTATTACCTATTCCCTAGTTTGCAATATGGTTTTCGTAAAAGCCTTGGAGCATGTGATGCCCTTCTTACAATCTCCAATGCTGAACAGAAATCCCTTGATTGTGGTCAGGAAGTTCGTATGATTAGCTTTGATTTTAGTGCTGCCTTTGACCTGAGTTTGAAAACAAGGGCATCATGATTAACACGAACAGTTGGGTGTGGGTGGTTTCTTAGCATTGTTATTGATTTTTTAAGTAGTAGATCTCAAAGAGTTGTGGTTGATGGGCACCTTAGTGAGTACAGGAATGTGATATCCGGTGTTCCACAGGGTAGCGTTCTTGGCCCATTACTTTTCATACTATATACACATGACATGTGGTTTGGCCTAGAAAACAAGCTTGTTGCATGTGCAGATGATACTACTCTCTCTGCATCAATTCCATCCCCTGAATGTAGATCTGGGGTTGGTGAATCCCTTAATAGAGATTTAGCTAAAAGTTGTGCATGGTGCAAATTATGGGGTATGAAGTTGAATCCTAATAAAACTCAAAGTATGATTGTAAGTAGGTCAAGGACGGTGGCTCCTCAACATCCGGATCTCACTATTGATAATGTTTCTTTAAATTTGTATGACACTTTTAAAATTTTAGGTGTGATTCTCGACAGCAAATTTACTTTAGAGAAACACATTAGGTCTCTGTCCTCTTCAATTGCACAAAAAATTGGCTTATTGAGAAAGTCTTACAAGGTTTTCGGTGATCAATCTATTCTGAAGAAGTGTTTTAATTCTTTCATTCTACCTTGTTTCGAGTATTGTTCTCCTGTCTGGTGTTCAGCTGCTGATTCTCATCTTAATTTGTTGGACAGAAACTTACGGTCTATTAAATTTCTTATTCCTAATTTAGGTATTAATCTTTGGCACCGTCGTTCAATTAGTTCATTATGCATGTTGCATAAGATTTTTCATAACTCTGACCATCATTTACATTCAGATCTCCCTGAACAATTCTATCCTGTTCGTAATACTAGGCAGGCAGTTAATTCTAATAGCCAGGCCTTCTCCATCACGAGGCTCAATACTACACAGTGTTCTAGAAGTTTTATTCCAGCTGTTACCAAGTTGTGGAATGATCTTCCTAATTGGGTAATTGAATCAGTAGAACTTCAAAAGTTCAAAATTGGAGCAAATGTTTTTAGGTTGACCAGGCTGACATTAGTCATTTTATAGTTTATATATGACTTATCTGTTTTTGACGTTGTTAATAGTTTATATAGGACATATCTGTTTTGACGTTGTCACTGTTTTTAGAATGATTTATTGTTAAATTATTCTCATCATTTATTTCCTTATTTCCTATCCTCACTGGGCTATTTTTCCCTATTGGAGCCCTTGGGCTTATAGCATCTTGCATTTCCAACTAAGGTTGTAGCTTGGCTAATAATAATAATAATAATAATAATAATAATATATGACTTATCTGTTTTTGACGTTGTTAATAGTTTATATAGGACATATCTGTTTTGACGTCGTCACTGTTTTTAGAATGATTTATTGTTAATTTATTCACATCATTTATTTATTTCCTTATTTCCTTTCCTCACTGGGCTATTTTTCCCTATTGGAGCCCTTGGGCTTATAGCATCTTGCTTTTCCAACTAAGGTTGTAGCTTGGCTAGTAATAATAATAATAATAATAATAATAATAATATATGACTTATCTGTTTTTGACGTTGTTAATAGTTTATATAGGACATATCTTTTTTGACGTCGTCACTGTTTTTAGAATGATTTATTGTTAATTTATTCACATCATTTATTTCCTTATTTCCTTTCCTCACTGGGCTATTTTTCCCTATTGGAGCCCTTGGGCTTATAGCATCTTGCTTTTCCAACTAGGGTTGTAGCTTGGCTAGTAATAATAATAATAATAATAATAATAATAATAGGGTTATATTGGCTATAGATAATTGAAAGAATTTGAAGCTTCCGGTGTTTCTAGCATTTAGGTATCAAATAACAATTTAACGAATAAAATGGATTTCTCATAAATAGTTTATACATTTTTATTTCATAGATATTTCACGGATTTCTAAAAAACTAAAACGAAATTTGTATTTTTACTTTTATTTCTCTGGTCATTTGTCTTAGGGATAGTATTGTGTTTTGAAGTTATTTATAAAATATATTATTCTTTTCCGATACAGATATTTTTGAGTTATTGCATATTACAAATGCTCACTATATGTTCAAATATTTGTCTACCATGTACATCCTTTCATTTTGCTCTCTCTCTCTCTCTCTCTCTCTCTCTTCTCTCTCTCTCTCCTCTCTCTCTCTCTCCTCTCTCTCTCTCTCTCTCTCTCTCTCAGTTGGCAACATGAGTTACCCATATTTGATGGTCGGGCCGACCTAAATAACAAATGATGTACTTAGATATCAGTTGAACGTTGTGGGATGTAGAGAGAGAGAGAGAGAGAGAGAGAGAGAGAGAGAGAGAGAGAGAGGAGAGAGAGAGAACTGTGTACAGTGAATGTAGTTGTCAAAATATTACACCAATTAAAGTAATCCTTATCCCCCTGCGGTGAAAAGATTCCAGAAATATACATAATATTTTTCTCTTACATGATCATTCCATTCTTTGAGAGATTTCTATGAAAGCCACTGGGTGTTTATGTAGCTTGTGGAAAATAATGGTAATAGTGATAATATTAATGTACTTATTAAAGTGTATATTTAATATATACATCATATTCTTTCTAACACGATCATTCCATTTTTTGAGAGATTTCTATGAAAGCCACTGGGTGTTTATGTAGCTTGTGAAAATAATGGTAATAGTGATAATATTAATGTACTTATTAAAGTGTATATTTAATATATACATCATATTCTCTCTTACATGATCATTCCATTCTTTGAGAGATTTCTATCTAAGCCACTGGTTGGTTATTTAGCTTGTGGAAAATAATGATAATAGTGATAATGATAATGTACATATTAAAGTGTATATTTCTATAGAGCACCACTAGCAGAACGCCAACTTCTGCTGTTCTAGAGACGAAGGCTTATTGACAGTAGATATCACACAAAGTATCAAAGCTTTCGGATCGATAGAAAGGACACGTTCAAGGTGTATGCTCTCTCTCTCTCTCTCTCTCTCTCTCTCTCTCTCTCTCTCTCTCTCTCTCTCTCTCTCTCTCTCCATAGAATCACTTATATATTATCATGTCTTCATTAAGAAATTATTATTATTATTATTATTATTATTATTATTATTATTATTATTATTATTATTATAGAGCAATACTGAAAGACCATAAAAAGATTGTTCGAAATACGAAGACAATAAAAAATGAGTAAAGATAGATAATTTGATTTGAAGTAAATAACAAGCGCCTAGATATTAATGCAGATAGAAATACCACTCATTGATATAAGCAGCCACTTATAAGTAATCACGTATACTATTTGATGCAAGAACTGTGCTTTGACCTTTTGGAATAATAATGCGTTGTTTAATATATCGAACTATTAGAAAATTGTGACGTGCTGAGAGAAGGTTGTGACTCAAAGACAATATGAAAGAAACTGAGTGAGTTTATTATAGAACACTCTCCTTTATATACAAAAGCTCAAAGCAACAAGAAATTTCATGTTAAAAAACAGACACTGTTACAGATGATAAAAACAGACATGTCTATTCTGGTTCTTTTTAGTGCTAGGGAAGAGCGAAGATACAAGCATAATATATACACAAAACGAACTAGGTACGATCGTGTGACACGGTTGGTAAAAAAAAAAAAAAAAAAAAAAACCGTGGTATTAAAGGCTCAGGTTTTTTTTTTTCCTTTTAGAAATTACGTTGTCTCTTCACATCTAATATTTAAATTAAGCATACGCTGCTAATTTTACTATATTAGTATATAAATTTTTGTGAATGAAGTTTTATATCATTAGGACTTTCAAGTTTTTGTTGTTTATCTCTATTGTTCAGATAACTTTTTGTATTATTGCCTGGAGTAATAGTAATCCATTATACATGGCTATCCACCCCGCCTTCCTCGTAGTCTTGATTCAAAATATTTATATCTGTTTCACTGGTAAACGTGGATTACACGTTCAATATCCTATGATCAAAATCATATTTCTATTTTATTTTTTCCAGTTTTTACTTCAGATGGCGGAAATCGTAGGCAACATATATACATACATACATACATGCAATATATATGTATATATATGATATATATATATAATATATATACTGTGTATATATATACAGTATATATATACACATATATATATATACAATATATATATGTATATATATGCATATGTGTGTATATGTGTGTATAGGTATATATGCGTATATATAATTTACAAATAAATCTGTATATATATATATAATATATTATAAAATTTGTGAATAAATTTGTGCATATATGTATGTAAAATACACATGTATGTATATATATAATATATATATATATATATATATTATATATATATACACACACAATTTATTTGTAAATTATATATACGTATATATGCCTATACACACATATGCATATGTATACACATATAGTGTATATATATATATATATATATATATATATATATATATATATATATATATATATGTATGTATATATATATAAATGTATATATATGAATGTATATATATATGTATATGTATATGTATATATATATATATATATATATATATATATATATATATATATATATATATAATGTGTTATCATATCCTCCCTCTACGGCTATAGACGCAAAGGGCCTCTTGTTAGATTTCGCCAGTCGTCTCTATCTTGAGCATTTAAATCAATAATTCATCATCTCCTACTTACGCTTCATAGTCTTCAGCCATGTAGGCATGGGTCTTCCAACTCTTCGAGTGCCTTGTGAAGCCCAGTTGGAAGTTTGGTGAACTAATCTCTCTTGGGGAGTGCGAAGAGCATAGCCAAGCCTTCTCCATCTACCCCTCACCATGATGTCATCCACACATGGCATATATACTTATATATGCTTACACACATATATGTATATATATGTATATATATGTATATATATGTACAGTATATATATACATATATTTATATATATATATATATATATACATATGTATATACATACATATGTATGTATATATGTATATATATATATATATATATATATATATATATATATATATATATACATATGTATGTATATATGTATATATATATATATATATATATGTATGTATATATATATATATATATATATATATATATATATATATATATATATAATCATGTCCCTCTACGCCTATTGACGCAAATGGCCTCTGTTAGATTTCGCCAGTCGTGTCTTTCTTGAATTTATAAATCAATAATTCCCCATTCATCATCATCTACTTCACGCTTCATAGTCCTCAGCCATGTAGGCCTGGTTCTTTCAACTTTTCAAGTGCCTTGTGGAGCCCAATTGAAAGCTTGGTGAACTAATCTTTTGGATTGTAAAGAGCATGCCCAAACCATCTCCATCTACCCCTCACCATGATTTCATCCTCATATGGCACTCGGGTGATCTCTCGTATAGTCTTATTCGTAATCCTGTTATGCCATTTAACTCCCAATATTCTCCTGAGGGCGTTGTTTTCAAATCTACAAAATCTGATGGATATTGTTTCATTGTCATACCACGACCCATGTCCATACAGTAACACCGATTTCACTAAACTGATTTCACTAGCGTGATTTTTATATGGAATTTCAGGCGATTTGATTTCCAAATTTTACTTAACTTGGCCATTGTCTGATTTGCTTTTTATCATTCTTAGATTAAGCTTCAATTCTACAGACCTTGTAACAGAGATCATCGTTCCTAGATATTTGAATGATTTTTAATCCTTTCTCCTTCCAATGATATTTCGTCTTCCATTGTATATTCCGTTCATTTCATCTGTCTTTCATTTATTTATCTTGACCCCAACCTCACGTGATATTTCATGCATTCTGGCATGAAAATTTGCAATTCATGTAGTGTTCTGCTAACAATGACAGCGTCATCAGCATACTATTTCTGCTAATTTAATATTACCAGTGAAATCCTTCACCATCCCCAACTGTTCTGTGCATTACAAAATTCATGAGGAGGATGAACAACATAGGTGACAACACATTGGAGTACTCCACTATTCACTGGAAATTTATTTGATAGGACCTACTAACATTGACTTTGCACTTGCTCTGCTCATGAACAGACTTGATCAAATTTACATAATTAAGAAGAACTCCATTAAAACGCAGGACTCTCCACAAAATTGGCCGATGCACCATATCAAAGGCTTTTTCATAGTCCATAAGTGCCACCAAAGTGAATTCTGTATTTTACGCATTGCCGACATGTCTTGAAATGAAAATTTTGTCATTACAACTTTCACATTTTCTAAATCCTGCTTGTTCATCTTTCAGCTTTTCATGAATCTTCCTAGTTTCTTTAGAATGAGCATACTATATGCTTTCCTGAGAACTGATGTAAGTTTGATGCCCCTGTGCAATCAGTCAGGTCTTCTATGTTTTGCCATTTTCACTAGCACTTCTAACTCTCATTCATCGGCTTTTGTTTCTTCGCTACATTCTACAAAATAATCTTTAAAGTATTCTGGGAATCATTTAATTTTCGGCCAATATCATCTCTGCAGTTATTTCATAGTATGTAGGTTCTTTCCATCTCTTGGAGTTTTTTAATGATAGCTTTCACTTCAAACACTGAATTCATTCATGGGCACATGAAGGTCTTCTTCAGCTTCAGTTATTATTAGTATTATTATTATTATTATTATTATTATTATTATTATTATTATTATTATTATTATTATTACTTGCTAAGCTACAACCCTAGTTGGAAAAGCAGGATGCTATAAGCCCAAGGGCTCTAACAGGAAAAATAGCCCAGTGAGCAAAGGAAAGAATGAAAAACTACTATAGAAGTTTAAGAACAATACTAACATTAAAATAGATCTTTCATATATAAACTATAAAACCTTGAAAATAAAAAGTGGAAGACCATGGTACAGAGGCTATGGCACTACCAAAAACTGCAGAACAATGTTTTGATTTTTGAGTGTCCTCCTAGAAGAGCTGCTTACTATAGCTGAAGTCTCTTCTACCATTACCAAGAGGAAAGGAACTACTGACCAATTACAGTGCGGTAGTTAACCCCTTGAGCCAAGATGAACTGTTTGGTAATATCAGTGTTGTCAGGAGTATGAGGATAGAGGAGAAAATGTAGAGGATAAGCAGGACTGTTCCGTGCATGTGTAGGCAACTGGAGAATACGCCGTAACCAGAGAGAAGGCTCCTATGTAGTATACTGTCTGGCCAGATGAAAGGCCCAATGACTTTCTAGCGGTAGTATCTCAACGGGTGGCTGGTGCCCTGGTATCAAATTCTTCCCTTCATATCTCCTATTCATGACTTCACTAAAGTGTCCCATCC
>NC_090746.1:25226231-25233731 GCF_036898095.1 Palaemon carinicauda
CTACAGATTATAATACAGACATACAATGATTGATAAAGCTTTTGTTCTTTTATTATTCTCAAAATAAAATTTCGTATTCGTAATTTGTATGTTCTGTTCTGTTAACAAATACTATATAAATGCAAACATCATTGAAGACATTTACAAAGTCTGCTGGTTGGTTGGTTGGAGGTTGTAGATTGTCTCGCCCGATATGAGAAACAGGCTCTTCCTTATAACAGCCCGTCAATACAAAATTGTTTGTAAACGGAAAATTAGAATTTATGTAAAGCAATATTATTGAAATGAGCCTTGCGAGCCACATGAAGAATCATAACTTTGTTTTATTTGTTTTCCGAAATTACATTTAATATTTTTTTTTCATGAAAAGGAAAGGTTCCGTATTTAAGTGTAATTCTTTTTACATTATCTTTTCAAAAGATGTTGTTGCAAAGGAAGGACTACGGATTTCCAAAGGAATAATGAGTCTTCCAAGGATAAACTGTTTATAAAAACTAAAATGTTTTGATTTATTAAGATTTTCAATAAAAAAGGATTGTTTATTCACAAGCATAAACGCGTCTTATTATTCCAATCCTTATTCACGATTGATGCTCAAGAGTTGGTTGCAAGTGTTACAAAACCTTTTGAATTGATTTAACATTTTAGTTGTGAGTATCTTATCCCATTTAAAGCTTGTTATCTTCTCATTTTCTAACTAATTTTTCTTTATCATGCATGTGACGAATAAAAACATCGATTATTTCTTACTGCAAAACTTAGATTTTAGACATTTTTATTGCACAAGTCTACCTTTATTATTTTATATATAATTTTGATTAATTTCACCAAAGCTGAGTACTGAGGGATTCATTATTTAGTAAACTAAACTAAAGTAGCAACATAGGCATATGGTGTGTGGTTTTGAGAAAGTAATTTTCTTGTTTATGTAGTTTTTATATATCTCAAGGAGAAACTGCAAAATGCTTTACATGCTGTCATTTTCCCTTAGTATATGATATAAGATGAATATAATTTTATACATAACTTCTCCTAAAACATTGTAATAAAAATATGGATTTTGGTTATCTTTGGAACATAATATACCCGGAAAATAATAACTCCTAAATTTACGGAGATAGAAAAATAATAATGCTAAAATCTTTTGGAATTATGGCTTAGTAGAATATGGTCGTACCTAGATAAAAAAGACGTTGGGTGTCGTTTTGTGAAAAGTTAAAAACAATATGAGTATGAAATGATTAGTATTGAGAAATTGATAGATTATTCCCCGTCCCTCTAAGCAATTTAGTGTTCCAGAGTTTTTCGTTTCACGTGCTCTTCATGGAAATCTCCTTAGCTATAGCAATGATTCTAACGTTTCAAATTTCAACTCGTGAAGACAAGCACTAAGAATTACTATGAAATTTAAAGAGTGGTGAGCGGGACGGGTGGAATTTTGCAATATTCTGCAAGATCCTAAAGGACAATGACGTGTACATCCGAGATTACATCTATTAATAGTATGAGTTAATCAAGTAAATTATTAGTAAGGGAGTAAGTGGAAAGTTTGAATATGAAATGAGGGATGAAGAAAATTTCCATTAAATTTTTGGTGGCAGAGGATTTAATGTTTGTCGTTGTAATTATCATGCGTTGGAACAAAATATATTCAGAAAGTACAAATGGAGTATAAACTCTAAGAGAGAAGACAGTGTTACAATTCATAGGTAATTTGGAAATTTACTTTTGAATAGAATCAAAGCAAAATTAATTTTGATAGTCAAGTAGAGAGGAAGATATTACTAGAGTTAGAAGATTATGAAATATAACGCATGACTTGTAACTAAGCTTAATAATGGAATTTCCCGAGAATCTTTTAGCTTATACTTAAACGAAAAAAACTTAAATAGAAATCCTTATCCTCTTATCTTGGCAGGTCTTAACTTGAACTCTATTTACTGAGTAAAGTAGTTTTCCGGCATCAGAATTTTTTTTCCTTCTTTCAACCTCCTCGTACCTTCCCTAATACTTTCCTTAATGAATACCTTCATGAAAGCAAGATGCAAAAACTCCTGTGAGTGAGAGCACATTCCTGGTTTTCAAAAAAGAAAAAAACGAAGAAATTAATTAATTTCCTGTTTACATATGATAGCGTGAATAAGGCTAAGATACTCCAGTAGGATGAGGGGTCGTTCTAAATTGGTTATTGCGCGCAAGGATGTTTTTTTTTTTTTTTATTTCTTTTCATCTTTCTGTAAAATCTCCATCCCTTCCTATCATCCTTGTTTAACGAAGTGCTAAGTCTAGTACAGTGGTAACACGTTTGCGTAGTATTCGCATGGAAGCATATCGATCCCAGCTCCGGGCCGGGAGTTTAAGCTGTTTACTGAGGAGGATACTCCTATGGTTGGGTTTGCCTGGCTGACGTTCTGGTACGCATCTGTTCGGATGATATTGGAACTGAAACCAGAAACCTTTACTTCAAATGTAAACCAGATCCGAAACATTATATAGTAGGGAAAACAAATAACCTTTTATAATGCTTGAAAATATCTCGGCAAAAAACGGTAATGAGTAAATTTCAAAGCTCGACTACATAGCGAAACTGACACCGATGAGGAAGTCAAGTAGAGAGCCGGGAATGAGATTTCCTTAGAGGAAGAGGACTCTTCCCCTTGAGCTCGTAAGGAAGAATGACCGTAATCATTCCAACAACGAATGGGAAGTAATTGGATGCGAGAGAAACTAAATGTGGAATAGTGCTTGGAATACACATGGGATTGTAGACTGTAAAGCCTGGAGGTAGGACTGCGAAGGATTCACATAACCACCTTTTTCCGAGATTGTCTGGACCACTGTAATATTCCCTTTGGGTTCAAAAGCGCAATTTTGTTTGTTCTAAATGAGCAGTAATACAAAGATTGGGTGTATTTGCATTAAGGATAAAGTGGACTTTTTTCCTACGAAATGTAAGTTGAAGGAAATGATTATCACTATTAAACCAGGCAATTGTTTCTGCAAAACAAAAATGATTATTAAGTTTTAATAAATATTTTTGTTGATATCTTGTCAGGATGTTAAATTTCGCCATAAAACTGGATAATTGTGTGTTTAATTGTCACATGGGTTGTATTTTGGAAAATATTAATAAAATCGTTATTAACCCTTGAAAAATTATAAAAGGTATGCTTAGCAAAAAGAAAATAAGTCTTGTGTGACAGAATAACATACAATTCATACGGGTGGCTGAGGAGCAGAAGTTAAATCAAGATGTGGAAGGAAAGTTTTTTTCATCAACATCATATGTTATGTCGTTGAAAGTTCAGAACGATAAATAATTGGAAGGACAAGCATTGGTTACATGGTTGTAATCAGAAACGAGCTTTTGTTCCGTAAATCTGTCCATACTTATATGATTTTTTATTCCATTTGATACAGAAAAATACAAGAACCCCTTTGACACTTAAGATAGTCTACGACGAGAGGATAACAATGTTTAGTAGCAAGAAATTAGGAAGTTTGAAGGATTTTGATGTCAATTGCAAAGCCAAAGAATAATATTTTGGGGAATTTTTGTCAAGCTAGAGAATATAATAGAAGGGAATTTATCAGAAATAAGATTAATTATCTATAAGATTTATTAATGTCCTTCCAGAACTAAATCCAGATCAGATTAGGAAAGTATCATTTTATAACTGGATGTCAGAGAAAGAGAGTGAAAACTGTATTGAATTTTGACGCCGAAGAGAAAGTTTAGTGAAAGTGGCCAAAATATATTAGATGTTTCTTGTGAATATAATTTTGTAGATGCATGAAATTTAAGCACGTGTAGAAAAGAATGCTAACCTGAATGTATTGCGAGTAGAATTTTATTCCGAATTTTGTAAAATTTATAAGAATTCAACAGATTGATGTGCGCATGAGCTGAGATTACTTGTTATTCTTCAAAGAATATTGGGGTAAAAGTAACACATCTTACTGGTCTGTGGTTCGAATCTCAAGAAAAGGAAAGTAAGAAAATAATTTGTTAAATAATTGGAGATAAAAGGGTGTCAGAGAACCAACACTACAACCTTATAAGTTTAATCAGCGTATTGCTTTGGTAATCAGGTGTGTTTCTTGTGGTTCTCAACTCTGTTTAGGTTGACCTTATGGCTTATGATGGATATCTGGCTCCTTTGCAGTTATCCTATGTCCCCTAACTTCAGGCGCTGTAGGTCATTTAAGGCTGGGCGATCCAGCTGGAGGAAGGTACCTCCTGTATTGAAGGAGGGGGGTTGGGGGTGGCCTGCAAAACAAGCCAATAATCTAATCCTAATGGTCATGAGAAATCCTAACACAGTCAAAAATTACATTTTGATTATTTTATTAGAAAAAGGGTAGAAGTTTTCTTCGTAATTTGGTTGTATTTCACAACTTTATTTGTAATTAATCCTATAGACAGCTCAGAATTTGGAAGTGTGTGTGAAATATCAAATTCCTACACTCTGAACGGATATTCAGATGCTGTGCTCAAAATGTTGGCTCGAGTTCGTTGGAAGATGTATCTTTAAGGATGAAAATACCGAAGGGTGAAAGAAATGAAGACCTAATTAGGTTGCTATTACGAAATCCGGAAAAAAATTTTTACCCGAGAGATTTTAAAGAGGTTAATCAACAGCTATTTCAGTGATATTACCCAACTACTTCCTTTAAAAGAAGTATTTCAAGAAAAGTTTAGCAAGGTGTGAGTTACCTTAACTTACTATCTGGACATTACGCTGTACATAAAGAATGTAAAAGGATATCATCCATTTCTAAGAAGGCCATATCTGGACATGATTAGACTAGAGATTAATGGCTTCATTTAGGTGTATCCTTCTCCTAAAAGAGCTGCTTACCGTAGCTAAAGAGTTTATTATACACAGTGCGAGTGGGCTGTTAGGTTGTAACGGAGAGGCGAGATGAATGCAACTGAACTAAGTGAACTTTATTAAACAGACATCGAATTTTTATGCAACTACTTGCGAGCAAGATTGTCATAACAAAATTCAAACCAACTCATTCATGAAACAGCAGGCTTAAACAGGTTCTGTTAACAATGCATGGAACTGCGAGGTATAGAAAAAAGGAATACCGTTAAAGTTTACGAGCGTGTGTGAAACACGTGCGGTACAACCTTTACCAAGAGGAAAGTAGCCACTGAACAATTACAATGCAGTAGTTAACCCCTTGTACGAAGAAGAATTTTTTGGTAAACTCAGTGTTGTCAAGTGTATGAGGACAGGGGAGAATGGGGGAAAGAATAACCCTCCCAGCTAGTACAGTGGTAATGTGTTCGCCTAGCATTCGCATGGTAGCAGATCGATCCCAGCCCAGGACCGTGAGTTTAAGCTGTTTACTGGGGAGGCTACTGCTGTGGTTGGGCACCACAGGGGGCGGGCTTTGGCTTGGCCGGCTGACTTTCTGGGGCGCATCTATTCTGATGACTGGAACTGAAACCAGACACACCTAACCTTTATTCAATGTATGTGTAGGCAAATCAAAATGAGTCATAAGCAAAGAAAGAGAGAGAGAGAGAGAGAGAGAGAGAGAGAGAGAGAGAGAGAGAGAGAGAGAGAGATGCAATGTAGTAGGCCTACTATCTGGCGAGCAAAGGACCCATTAACTCTTAATTACAATTTATGTCAGTACCTTCATTAGATGAGTATTTAGAGCAAGCCAATTGCTAATACAGTGGCGTATTTTTTGTGCCCCCAACACCAGTGGAATTTGGGTATCGTCTTTGTGTAGCTTCAAAGAAAATATGTCAAATTTAACATAAGGATTTGTTACCCAAACCTAATGCTCATGTTTATTCCCTCCATCTATAAGTGTTTTTTATCTGTTCGTCTTTTTATTAGCCGTTTTTGAAAAAGAGGATAAAATATATCCACCACCCTATCTCTATTGGTCTTCCTTATAGTTCTATTCCGTTTCTACCTTTTTCCTCCTTTACCTTAGTGACATTTTCCAGTCTGCTTAATTATTTTCATGAAATTTGATATCGTATAATGTTGCCATAATAATTTTACTCTACCGCCTTTTTTTCTATTCTTTTTGTCCTTTTGAGGCGATTCTCCCTTCACGTTTATGAATGTCGTCAGCCTTAATTGAATTGGTATCATTATTGCATTAAATTAGGTACCTATAAGCCCGAGTTTCTGTACAATTCGACTCTTCTCTCAAAAAAATTGGTTTGTTCTTTATAATATCAGAGCCTCCCACTGCCATTAATGTTGAATGTTTTTTTTTTTTTTTGTTTCGCTTCACGTTTGTCTTGGAAAGATCACTTATGAGGACGTCAAATATCCCTTTAAAAATCTGAGCGTCATTTTTATAATCTCTCAGGATCTTTCATTCATCCGACTTACTGATGCGTAATGTTGGCCTTTTACGTCGTTGTTCCAAACGTTGCTTGTCTCCCTCAACAATAGGAAGGAATCAAAGACTGATAATTCGAAAGCTCGACGATTCTGCCCTTGCATCCTATATTTACTCGGTCACATTCTGGAAGGGGAAAGAAAGAATGACTCTTCAAACTGCCAGACCCTATATTTCATGACTTGTATGATTATAATTGTTAGTGATGACTGCTATCCCTTTACCCAAATTTTGACAGTTTTTTTTTTTTCCACCATATTGAATCCTTAAAAGTCATGCACAACCTGCTTGTCTTAAATTCCAACTTTAATGATTGAATGTGTATAGACAAGGTTCGTTAGCAATCGGTCTCAAGTTAACGACCATTACATAACTACATAAGCGTATACGTCTTTCTTGAAATCAGAGGCCGAAGGCGTTGGATTACTCTCGATGACTGATAGGAAATACAAGATTTTAAGAAAAGTGTGATAACAGGAGGAAAAGAATCAAAACATTCGCGCAGTCCAATCTTAAAGGAATGAAAGCATAATCTTTTGCAAATACAATTTGAAAAAAGCCAAAACATTTATTGAAAATTTGAAAATAGTTACTGAGTGCATTTCCTTTTTAGATAACTTACTGAAGATGAATTTCATGCATATATATATGTATATATATATATATATATATATATATATATATATATATATATATATATATATATATACATACATACATACATACATATACATACACATATATAAACACACACACACACACACACACACACATATATATATATATATATATATATATATATATATATATATATATATATATATATATATATATTTATGTAAACAAATTCTGTCATGATTAGATAAAATTTAAGATAAAACGAAAAAGTGGGAAGAGTAAGGGATTAAGGAATTAATTGTTCATGACAGAACACTGAATCAGGATGTTTAAATCTAGATCCTTTGTGACGCGTTGTATAAAACATAAAAGTTGAATTTTTGCAAGATGTTCAGGACGTAAACAGACCGGGATGTTATTGCAGGATTCATGCGAGATCGAGTTGGCTTAAAGTAGCATGTCTCGTCAAAACAAGGAACAGCTTTCTCGGCAGCTCTT
>NC_090746.1:25251894-25254394 GCF_036898095.1 Palaemon carinicauda
TGTATGCTTAGAGAGAGACACACTATATATATATATATATATATATATATATATATATATATATATATATATATATATATATATATATATATATATATATACATATATATATATATGATAAATTTTGCACATTTTTACGTGTTTTTCATATTCAAATAAGCCATATATATTTTTGATACATTAATGTCTGGATTCTCTTAACGACCTCGGGATCAGAGCCCCAGGCGAAATCACACAAAGACAAGAGCTTGGCTCCGGCCGGGAATCGAACCCTGGTCGGCAAGCCTGTATAGACAGTGACTAAGCCACTTGGCCACGAAGAAGGATAAAAGTCAATGACAATTCTTCTGTACTTATACCTGTCGAATTCAGGTATTTTGTACTTAGAATTGAAATCAACCCATCCTCACCATCGTAGCTAATTGGTAGTTTGTTACTTGGCATTCAATTAATGATAAATTTAGCAAATTTTTACGTGTTTTTCATATTCAAATAAGCCATATATATTTTTGATACATTAATGTCTGGATTCTCTTAACGACCTCGGGATCAGAGCCCCAGGCGAAATCACACAAAGACAAGAGCTTGGCTCCGGCCGGGAATCGAACCCTGGTCGGCAAGCCTGTATAGACAGTGACTAAGCCACTTGGCCACGAAGAAGGATAAAAGTCAATGACAATTCTTCTGTACTTATACCTGTCGAATTCAGGTATTTTGTACTTAGAATTGAAATCAACCCATCCTCACCATCGTAGCTAATTGGTAGTTTGTTACTTGGCATTCAATTAATGATAAATTTTGCAAATTTTTACGTGTTTTTCATATTCAAATAAGCCATATATATTTTTGATACATTAATGTCTGGATTCTCTTAACGACCTCGGGATCAGAGCCCCAGGCGAAATCACACAAAGACAAGAGCTTGGCTCCGGCCGGGAATCGAACCCTGGTCGGCAAGCTTGTATAGACAGTGACTAAGCCACTTGGCCACGAAGAAGGATAAAAGTCAATGACAATTCTTCTGTACTTATACCTGTCGAATTCAGGTATTTTGTACTTAGAATTGAAATCAACCCATCCTCACCATCGTAGCTAATTGGTAGTTTGTTACTTGGCATTCAATTAATGATAAATTTTGCAAATTTTTACGTGTTTTTCATATTCAAATAAGCCATATATATTTTTGATACATTAATGTCTGGATTCTCTTAACGACCTCGGGATCAGAGCCCCAGGCGAAATCAGGTACACATCATCATTATAAATCTTTAAATAACAAGACGGTCAGGTATATAGAAGATAGTAATTGAAGTTCATCAAAACAATACAGGGATTTTAAAGTGAATAGAAGTAAATACTTTATATGTATTGGAAAAGGAGAATGGGACAGCGATGTTCTGACCTCTTTTTTGTTGTGTCCAAAACTCATTGATATATTTCACCGCTTCTTGAAACCTCTATTACAAAGCACCCTTGTTCAATTAAATTATTTTCCTTCTATTCACCGTCAACTCTCCGGGCAAAGAAAATCAATTTCACACTGTTAAGTGTAAAAGCATTACCGTGCAAGTTTCTAATACAATAAAATAAAAAAGAGGATATAAAGGAAACGAATGATCTGAGAAGCTAAACATCCAAGTAGCGTATAGCAAGGCCGATCAAAAACTTATTCCTCAATGCTAATTAATGAAAACTCATCACAGGATTCACAGCAAGCTATAAAATGTAACCATTTCTTTCATATGATGAAAAATTTAGGAAAAGGAATCTCCTCCATAAATACAATAATGTGAAATAAAAATTTTGGACGCTGGAATGTCTGCTTTCAGTTCCGGGAAGCGACGGGCGTTCCAGGAGAAACTCCCGATCGATCATGGTTGAACAAAGGACTTTCATAGCGCAATGTCATTCACGTAGGTGGTATATATCATTGGTGGAATATTAGGGAATTGTACCGAATTTCGATGCTTTGATATTTAAAGATCGTGCTTTAGGATATTAAAAGCTCCGGAATTACTCAAGCTGTTTGATCGACCGTAAGAGTTTCAATTTTCAAGGATAATTCTTTTGTGGAAAAATCTCATGGGTTCAGTGTGCCCTGTATACAGTATTACACACGCAGACACCGACAAAAATTTATATATATATATATATATATATATATATATATATATATCGTGACAGGAAAATTCCACCCACGAAAATTCCACCCAAAGAAAATTCCACCCAAAGAAAATTCCACCCAAGTAAAAAACAATTTAAAACAAAGTATCTAAAGACGAATGCATAACCAAAATAAGAGTTCTTAACGAGCAAACAAATATTTGAAATTACCAAAAATGGTTGTTCTTAAGTAAACTATTTAAAACGAAGTAGTCTCTAAAAAATAATGAATTATCAAAATAAGAATTCTTGACAACTACTGGGCCTTAAAAATCATCTCCACAGTTGTGGACTCATCTTTTCAAAGTACATATCATTGTTCGATATACATTTCTCC
>NC_090746.1:25259394-25266894 GCF_036898095.1 Palaemon carinicauda
AGTATAAATGTATTATTGGAATTATCTCATGGAACGAATATTTTTTTCTGTATTACACGAGGCTCCAATTTTTTATAATTTTTTATCTGTGTAAGATTTCATGACTACTGTTGCCTTCAACAATATCCCTATTTTTTCGTTACTAGTGGCTGACGATATAAAAGGGAAAAGTCACTAATCATTTTGCCTTTGTTATATAAGAAAGGAGAAGACTTATTAGCATCTCCTTGACTCCTTTACCTTATGTTTATTTTAGTGCTTTCGGGATAATAATATCCCTTTGTTCTAATATATATATATATAGATATGTGTGTGTGTTTTTCTGCATGCACATGCGTGTTTGTATTTGTCTGTCTTTCACACAAGCGTGTGTCAGAAGTAAAGCAGTTAATTGCAAGTGGCAATGAGTGGTGAAACTCCCTAACGGAATAAATCAATCGACTCCAAATAAATAAAAAAAAAGAATCTCCCCAAAATTGGCCAAATTAGGGACGTCCCTGAATGCTCCACCGAAATTGGTTGATACACCATTCTGACGGACTTCATCCTAAAAAGTGAATGGCTTGGGCGTCCGTTCTGCTGACAGCTGACAGCGACAGGGTGATGGTTCTTGTTTGCTGTCGTCATGACATCGCTCACTCCTTTGTCAGCCTTTTTTCTCGGTTTCCTGCCGACTGTCGGCCAGAATTTGCCATTCGGGGAACAGCTCTTCGGGATCCTGATGAAGACATGACAGGGCAGAAGCCAGCAATTAAGGGATTGGGAGAAACGGATAATTGTTGGCACTTTTACTTGACAAATTGTTCTGAATTTGTTTCCTGTGCGTTTGATCGAGTTACCTTTAGATCAAGAGATACTAAGCGATTAGAAAAATGTCGCATGTAATAAATTTAAAGAATGAGTCTTTGTATATTTTAAGAATGAAAGTTGAAATCATATGTTATGACTCGAATTCCTTATAAATTTGTCAATCCCCTTTAGATTCACTTACATTAGTGATTTTGTCATTGTTGTATGAATTTTAGTAGCCTGAGAAAATAGTTACATGAGGGTTTGACCCATGTAGACGGATAATGAGAGTCGGAATATGGGTTTTCTTCATTTGTTACGAAAGGTTCATTCGTAAGTACACCGTACACAACTACCCTCTCAGGTGAGGGACTTATCAACTTGAGCGTCCAAAGGCAACTAAACTCCCTTCATTACCAAAATGCAATCTTGTACAACAATATGCTGGGATATAGGTTTTTGTGGAATACCCATGAATATTGAGTTCATTTACCTTGATGTACAACACATCTATATACATGAATTAGGACATTACTCCCCCCCCCAAGCTCCTCACTCAGGAGGAGGTGCGCACTCGCCCTCGCTAGTCTATGATATATGGAGGACACTCCGACCCGGAATAGGCATGGCATGTACTAAACAGAAATGCAACAAATATATATATATATATATATATATATATATATATATATATATATATATATGTATATATATATAGAAATCACTCAAACAACACTTTTTCTACAAAAAAAAAAAATAAAAATGAAATATTGCATGTAAAAATTTACACAATACAATATAAATAATTCCACTAATTTCTTCTTAAGACCTCTGCAACTAAAATACAGAATACCCAAAGTGAAAAAAAAAATCATAACTTCAGTTTTACACAACCTCGTCAATAATCTACACCTGGTTGCGGGCAATACACGGTTTTTGGGTGGGACAGGGGTAGGAATAGATATTCCTTCATCCCTTGATATTACTTGTCCGGGTTTACGGCACAATTTCGCAACACAACTCACCACCACCGTTTCGCCATTTAATTAAGTCACTACAACATTTGCACTTGCAAATTTCAACCAGTGGCCACTAGCTGTTTTCCCGAGAAAATTATTCATCTTCCTGCCCTACTTTTATAACATTAAGCATAAGGTATTGACATCTACACATTCTCTAATACTGCCTATCCTCATGGCTGAACTTTTAATCCCGCAGGCACTTGCCATTCGGTAACCGCCCCGGCTCCAGCAACCAGGAATCATATAATACATGAATAATACAGCATCCGACTGACTGATCTCACCTGACCTATTTAACCTCTGATTGTTTTTAGGTTCACTCAGCAATGTTATACGTATTTCCACACTCGGCAAAACTACCACAACATTTTACATATACATTAAGCATCAACATAAGAACACATTGTTATCATCAAGATTATTTAAAACACGTCAAAAGAAGAAATGAGGTCTGATCAAACAACAACAACAGGAAAGGGAAAAAAAATTTCTACCCATCAATTCGATGAATATCACGTATGGAGGGATAAGGAGGAACACTTTCGAAAACTACCTCTTCAGGCACCACATGTATGTGTACCTGATGATGTTCAGACACTGCGCCATTAATGATGCTTTGTATCACAACTGTGTTAGATTTAACCATCTCTACTCCGTACGGCCCCAAATACGCTGGCTCTAGTTTTTGTTTCCTAGGTTGTAATTGTTTCAAATACACACGCTAGCCCACAAATAATTTTATGGTTGCGGTTTTGAACCGACCATCATACTTTGAGCTTTTTATTTCATTACTTCTTTTCAAAAACCTTTCAGTGGTATTCCTTACTCTTATCAATAAATTTAATAAATATACACGGAATTGCTCAGTTGAATAATTTGGCAATTTTTGCAAATTAATGAGTACCGTATATGGTAACACAGGATCCTGTCCATACACTAAAACGAAAGGCGTGTCTGTAAGCGAAGCATTATATGCAATGTTCAAAGCTAGCTCAGCTGTAGGAAGCATGGTGTGCCAATGAAAGGGGTCATCAATCACTAAGTAACGTAAAATTCACACTACTTCCCCATTATGCAATTACTAAGCCATTTGCTGAAGGCCTACATGCAGTCACTGAAAAGTGTTCAATTTTCATCAAGTCCGTGACCGATTTCACGACCTTATTTATAAACTCAAGACCATTATCACTTATCAAAATTTTCGTGCAAACAAACCTAGTAATGAAAGAGCATAGCGCCTGGGCTAATGAATTTGCCGATTTATCCAACATTGCGTAAGTATGAGTGTACCGAGTAAATGCATCCACAAATGCACATTTATATTTATGTTGTGTTAACCTAGTACGAAATGGTCCTACTACATCCATATGCACTGTATAAAATTTAATAGGAACCACAGGCCACTTTCTGGCTTCTGGTACAGTGTTTTTATGTTCTTTGAAACAGTTACAAGCATGGCAACCTTTTACATAATTCTCTATAGATTTTTTTATTCCTAATCAAAAGAAGGATTCACGTGCTCTCCTTAATGTTCTATCAATGCCCAAATGCCCTGCATACGAATAAGCATGTACAATGTGGATGGCTCGTTTAAAGAGGGGGGAAGAACTATCTGTGCACAAAATTCCCCTCCCCCTCTTCTCGTAAGCACAATAAAGGATATTATTTTCTATAAAAAACCTCTCACAAGGCACATTCAGAAATGACGGATAACTCTCCGATTCCCCTTTAATCACTGCTCGCACTCTTTCCATCCATTCCTCTTTTTTTCTGCCCCTCTCAGACTTCTTTTATGTCCCAACCTCTCGAGTCAATCACACCGCATCATCAGGGCCTTCATTCTGGACACCCCTGGACATGTCCTCTGCCACCCACACATACTCACTCTCGCCGCTCGTATCTCTCTCTCTCTCTCTCTCTAACATCTGTAACTCTCTCCCTCTCTCTCTCTCTCTCTAACATCTGTAACTCTCTCCCTCTCTCTCTCTCTCTCCAACATCTGTAACTCTCTCCCTCTCTCTCTCTCTGCTATCGTGTTTCGTTTGTTGCTTGGGAGAATTAACACCCCATTCTCTATTTTCTCTATTTTGATGGGTGTCTTCAATATTTTGGTTACATTCTTCGTTCCTCTTTTGTGCCGTCGTCGTTACCCCTATTACTGCACCTCTAGAGAAAGCATCAGCTACCTTGTTAGCTTTACCTTCTATGTGGTTAAAACCCTTTATATTAAACTCTAACAATCTCTCAATCCATCTCGCTTGTCGAAAGGTCAAATCATTTTTATAATACATATCACGTAAGGGGCGATGATCACTTTGCATCTCAATCGACTGACCTAATAAAAAGAACCGATGCCTCTCTAGAACCCAAAAAATAGCCAAATCCTCTTGATTGAATATAGTATAATTCTTTTCTGCTCCTTTTAACGCCCGGGAAGCAAAACAAATAGGTCGCTCTGTCTTTATCATCTCATTGAGAAACTACGCCACCAATAGCTACGCTACTTGCATCTGTTGTCACTAAAAACGGGTGATCAAATTTAGGATATGAGAGTAATCCATTGCCAGTTAAGGCAGCTTTCAAATGGTTTAAGGCCCTTTCTTCTCCCCCTCCCCAATTTATTACTTTTTGTTCCTTTAAAGCATATAAGGGTCTCGATATCTCTTCAAAACCTCTTATGAATTTACAGTAATACCCAGAGAGCCCTAGAAATCCAGCTACTTCCTTAGAGTTATGTGGCCTGGGGAAATCTTTAATAGCCGTTACTTTACTGGGGCAGGGTTGGATACCTTCTGGGGTTATTATGTGACCTAAAAATTTGACCTGTTTACAGAAAAATTTGAACTTTGACAACTTTATTTTCATACCATTACGTCGCAATGCTTCTAAAACTTTACGAATATTATGATGTTCCTCGGCCGTTTTTCCTGTAATTATGATAGTCTAAATAAACAAGAACATTATGGCCAATTAAGGGAGACAAAACTGCCATCATTACTCTAGAAAGATTACTTGGATCATTTTTAACACCTAAAGGAAGAAAATTAAACTGAAATAATTGATCATTAGCTATAAATGCCGTTTTACATTTACTGTCTTCCTGGATGGGTATTTGATAGTATCCAGATTTTAAATCAACAGTTGTAAAATATATACTATCCCATACTTTCACAAGTAATTTTCCGATCGAGGGCAATGGAAATGCATTGTCCTTAGTGACAGCATTCAACTTCCTATAATCAACACACAATCTTACCGAGGCATCGTTTTTCCTACAATTGGAGAAGCTCAAGGGGATTCGCTCTTCTTGATTATCCCTTGTTCCTTCAATTTATTAATTTCCCTTTCTTTCTCTCCTTGGAAATGAATGGGTACCTTATAAGGCCTTGACCTGATCGGCTCCGCCTGCCCAATTTCAATGCTAAAGGGAAATCGATCAACCCTACCGGGTGGCTCATCTCCAATTGCAATTACATCGGAATAATTATTGACAATGTCACTAACTACGTGTTGATATTCTGATGGACATAATTTTCGTGCTTGCATAATCACATTCTGAGTGTGTTCGTCTGTGCGGGCTGGAGTTGTGGCTCCCCACATCCCATTATAAACAATTACACAGCACTCTAATTCACACAGAATCACTTCCTAAACCAACTCCTTTATTCGTCAAATTAACTATTGTTATATCAGCTCTGTTCTCTTTAATTTGTGTCAAGCCCTCTATGATTACATGCGCCCAATTGTCATGGGGTTTAACAACGACCTTGGTTCCTTCCGGATGAGGGCGACACGGGGTCACTGATATGTTTGTAAGTGTCTGGGGAGACAACATTACTCCTCTCTCAGGTAGAGCTGTTACTTTACTTACATGTCTCTCCGAGTTCACACATACACTTACCACCTCATGACTCTCTATCGGCAAAATGTACCCTCCTGCTATTACTGTCATTGTATCTTTTCCCCCCAAAATGCAAATTTGATTTTCAGAGATAAAATTAATTCGTAAAATAGCCTTGATTCCTGGAATTCCCAAGGTGCGCAAGACAAAAAATTCATGTGTAAACTTCACAGACCCCACCTTAAAGTTGACGATTGTTGTATGGTTTATGTGTAGTCTATATCCTCCTGGCGTGTCAAGAACGATAGATGCCGCTGACTAGTGGGTTTGATGAGAATCTTTTTTCAATCGGTGAAACACTGGCTCCTGTGTCGATTAGTGCACGAATGGATTTATCTTGCAGGTCAACCTTAACTGCTAACATTCCTAGACGGCCATTACGAGATATGGGGCACGGGCCAATGACCTCAGCTGCAATGCCGCTGCTCCCTAGTGCTGTGGGGACGAGGTTGGCGGTTACCGATGGAGGTCCAGTGCCTGCTCTGTCACCACGTCCGTCGTCACCACTTCCTCGGCTACTGCTTGTGATGCCATGCAGGGGGGTTTCGAATTCCTTCGTCTCCACCTTCCTCTTTTTTTCCTTTTCCTCGGATGTTGGGCGGGGGGAGGTGTGTGTGTGGCACAGCCCACCCGCCCTTGGCGTTTTTGGCTGAGCACTCTCAAGATAGATGACTGTAGGCCTGGTAAGTGTAACAGCGGGTTGATACTCTGGTGGGGCACTCCACTCATCGGTGCCCCTTTCCCCCACACTGCCAGCATCTAATTTGCTGACTGCGTTCCCCTTTACCTCTGTTCGCGGGTCGAGTGCCTCTCCTGGCTGCCAACTTCTCTGAATAGGGCCAGTTATTCCCAGTCATTTTTTCTTCTGGCAAATTTTCTAAAAGGTTTTGTATCTAGCTCACTACGTCTGCTAACGAGCGATTGTCATCGAACAAATAACCACATAAATACGGGTTTACTAATCTGTGAATATGTTTACGGGCAATTGCTTTTTAATCACCTTCTGGGAGATTGGCACTCCGGGTAGCAAACGAATCGCAATCCCGAAAAATGCGAGTTGCAAAACTAAGAGCGGATTCACCTTCCCTTATTTTGGGTTTGTAATTTTCTTTCATGTGTCCCTTTCTCCATCAGGCAAGGCATACTTCTCAATTCAACATCGTTTTGTTTCAGTATAAATTCTTCAACTGTCTTGCGGCCAACACATTACCTCCATTGCTGGAGCATCTTTCAGCAATCTAATTACTTGAATAGCTTTTTCTCTTTCCGACCACCCATATGTAGCTACTTCAAAGTCTCTCAAAAACACTTCAGTCGATTGAAACTCTTTGTTAGGCCATTGATCATCAAAAGGCCTAACACTTGCCTGGAGTTCTGGCTAATTTGCTAGGCCTACTTGCCCCATCAGTAAAATTTAGATTTGAGTTATGTGTTGATATCGTATTTATCCCATTTGGAGCGATGCATCCTTATGTCGCATTGTGATCTTGATGTCCCTGCCTTTTCTCCGAAATTAAAGTTTCTGCTCTTCCATCCATGCCTTCTCTAATCTTTCTCCGAGGAAGTTCAAGATTCCACTGTTGCAAAGGGGTTAATGTCGAGTTTTCAAAACTAAATAAGTGGCTTTCTCGGCCCTTCAGTATATGTTGACTTGAAAACTACAGTGGTCCCTGATTCCAGTTCATCTGGAACGGCAATACTCCTCACAACAGTTTGAAGTTTCGTGGCTCTAATCCTTTTTCCAGGGAAACATCTTTTGCACTTCCATCCAGGGTATTCATGTATTGT
>NC_090746.1:25281894-25289394 GCF_036898095.1 Palaemon carinicauda
ACTGTGTTAGATTTAACAATCTCTACTCGGCACAGACCTAAAGACGCTGGCTCTAGTTTGTGTTTTCTAGGTTGTAATCGTTTCAAATACACACGCTAGTCAACAAATAACTTTACCGGTGCAGTTTTGAACCGACCATCATACTTTGAGCTGTGTTTTTCATTACCTCTTCAAAAAGCTTTCAGTGGTGTTCATTACTCTTACCAATGAATTTAATAAATATACAAGGAATTGCTCAGTTGAATAATTTGGCAATTGTTGCGAATTAATGAGTACCGTATATGGTAACACAGGATCATGTCCATACACTAAAAAGAAAGGCATGTCCCTGAGCGAAGCATTATATGCAATGTTCAAAGCTAGCTCAGCTTTAGGAAGCATGGCGTGCCAATGAAGGGGGTCATCAGCCACTAAGTAACGTAAAATTCGCACTACTTTCTCATTATGCAATTCTACTAAGCCATTTGCGGAAGTCCTATATACGGTCACTGAAAAGTGTTCAATTTTCATCAAGTCCCTGGCCGATTTCACCAACTTATTTATAAACTCAAGACCATTATCACTTATCAAAATTTTCGGACAACCAAACATAGTAATGAAAGAGCACAGCGCCTGGGCTAATGAATTTGCCAATTTATCCAACATTGCGTAAGTATGAGTGTACCGAGTTAATGCATCCACAAATACACATATATACTTATGTTGTGTTAACCCAGTAGGAAATGGTCCTATTACATCCATGTGCACTCTATAATATTTAATAGGAACCACAGACCACTTTCTGGCTTCCGGTACAGTGTTTTATGTTCTTTGAGACAGTTACAAGCATGGCAACCTTTTATATAATTCTCTATAGATTTTTTCATTCCTAACCAAAAGAAGGATTCACGTGCTCTCCTTAATGTTCTATCAATCCCTAAATGCCCTACATACGGACTTGTATATACAATGTGGATGGCTCGATTAATTAAAGAGGGAGGAAGAACAACCCGTGCACAAAATTCCCCTCCCCCTCTTCTCGTAAGCACAATATGAGATATCCCCTCTCGAATCCCCTTTAATCACTGATCGCAGTCTTTCCATCCATTCCTCTTTTTTCTGCACCTCTCAGACTTCTTTCATGTCCCAACCTCCCAAGTCAATCACACCGCATCATCAGGGCCTTCATTCTGGACACCCCTAGTCATGTCATCGGCCACCCACATATATTCACTCTCGCACCCTCGTATCTCTCTCTCTCTCTCTCTCTCTCTCTCTCTCTCTCTCTCTCTCTAACATCTGTAACTCTCTCCTTTTCTCTGTCTCCGCTATCGTGTTCCGTTTGTTGCTTGGGAGAAATCACACCCCGTTCTCTATTTTCTCTTTTTTGATGGGAGTCTTCAATATTTTGGTTACGTTCTTCGTTCCTCTTTTGTGCCTTGTTAGCTTTACCTTCTATGTGGTGAAAACCCTTTATATTAAACTCTAACAATCTCTCAATCCATCTCGCTTGGTGAGAGGTCAAATAATTTTTATGATACGAATCACGTAAGGGGCGATGATCACTTTGCATCTCAATCGACTGACCTAATAAAAAGAACCGATGCCTCTCTAGAACGCAAAAAATAGCCAAACCTCTCGATCGAATATAATATTATTCTTTTCTGCCCCTTTTTACGCCCGGGAAGTAAAACAAATATGTCACTCTGTCTTTATCATCTCATTGAGAAACTACGCCACCAATAGCTACGCTACTCGCATCTGTTGTCACTAAAACCGGGCGATCATATTTAGGATATGAGAGTAATTCATTGCTAGTTAAGGCAGCTTTCAAATAGTGTAAGGCCCTTTCTTCTCCCCCCCTCCCCAATTTATTACTTTTTGTATCTTTAAAGCATCTAAGGGTCTCGATATCTCTCCAAAACCTCTTATGAAATTACAGTAATACCCAGCGAGCCCTAGAAATCCAGCTACTTCTTTAGAGTTACGTGGCCTGGGGAATTCTCTAATAGCCGTTACTTTACTGGGGCAGGGTTGGATACCTTCTGGGGTTATGTGACCTAAAAATTTGACCTATTTACAGAAAAATTTGTACTTTGACAAATTTATTTTCATACCATTACATCGCAATGCTTCTAAAACTTTACGAATATTATTATTATGTTCCTCGGCCGTTTTCCCTGTAATTATGATAGTCTAAATAAACAAGAACATTATGTCCAATTAAGGGAGACAAAATTGCCATCATTACTATACAGTAGAAAAATGACTTGGATAATATTTAACACCAAAAGGAAGAAAATTAAACAGAAATAATTGATCATTAGCTATAAATGCCGTTTGACATTTACTGTCTTCCTGAATGGGTATTTGATAGTATCCAGATTTTAAGTCAACAGTTGTAAAATATATACTATCCCGTACTTTCACAAGTAATTTTTCGATCGAGGGCAATGGAAATGCATTATCCTTAGTGACTACATTCAACTTCCTATAATCAACACACAATCTTACCGAACCATCCTATTTCCTAACAGCTATAATTGGAGAAGCTCAGGGGGATTCGCTCACCTCGATTATCCCGTGTTCCCTCAATTTATCAATTTCCCTTTCTATCTCACCTTGGAAATGAATGGGTACCTTGTTAGGCCTTGACCTGATCGGCTCCGCCTGCCCAGTTTCAATGCTAAAGGGAAATTGATCAACCCTCCCGGGTGGTTCATCTCCAATTGCAATTACATCGGAATAATTATTGACAATGTCACTAACTACATGTTGATATTCTGATGGACATAATTTTCGTGCTTGCATAATCAAATTCTGAGTGCGTTCGTCTGTGCGGGCTGGAGTTGTGGCTCACAACATCCCATTATAAGCAATTTCACACAACTCTAATTCACACACAGAATCACTTCCTAAACCAACTCTTTTATTTGACAAATTAACTATTGTTATATCAGCTCTGTTCTCTTTTATCTCTGTCAAGCCCTCTAAGATTACATGCGCCCAATTGTCATGGGGTTTAACAACGACCTTGGTTCCTTCCGGATGAGGACGACACGGGGTCACTGATATGTTTGTAAGTGTCTGGGGAGACAACATTACTCCTTTCTCAGGTAGAGCTGTTACTTTACTTACATGTCTCTCCGAGTTCACACCCAGACTTACCACCTCATGACTTTTTATCGGTAAAATATACCCTCCTGCTATTACTGTTATTGTATCTTTTCCCCAAAAAATGGAAATTGAGATAAAATCAATTCATAAAATAGCCTCCATTTCTGGAATTCCCAAGGTGAGCAAGACAAAAAATTCATGTGTAAACTTCACAGACCCCACCTTAAAGTTGACGATTGTTGTATGGTTTATGTGTAGTCTATTTCCTCCTGGCGTATGAAGAACGATAGATGCCGCCGACTAGTGGGTTTGATGAGAATCTTTTTTTCCAATTGATGAAACACTGGCTTCTTTGTCGATTATTGCATGAATGGATTTATCTTGCAGGGCAACCTTAACTGCTAACATTCCTAGACGGCCATTATGAGATATGGGGCATGGGCCAATGACCTCGGCTGCAATGCCGCTGCTCCCTAGTGCTGCAGGGGTGAGGTTGGTGGTACCGATGTAGGTCCCAGTGCCTGCTCTGTCACCACGTCTGTCGTCACCGCTTCCTCGGCTACTGCTTGTGATGCCATGCGGGTGGCTTTGAACTCCCTCGTCTCCCCCTTCCTCTTGGTTCCTTTTCCTCGGATGTTGGGCAGAGGGAGGTGTGTGTGTGGCACAGCCCGCCCGCCCTTGGCATTTTAGGCTGAGCACTCTCAAGATAGATGACTGTAGTCCTGGCAAGTGTAACAGCAGGGTGATCCTCTGGCGGGGCACTCCACTCATCGGTGCCCCTCTCCCCACACTGCCAGCATCTGATTTGCTGACTGCGTTCCCCTTTACCTCTCTTCGCGGGTCGAGTGCCACTCCTGGCTGCAAACTTCTCTGCATAGGGCCAGTTATTCCCAGTCATTTTTTCTTCTGGCAAATTTTCTAAAAGGTTTTGTATCTAGCTCACTACGCCTCCTTACGAGCGATTGTCATCGAACAAATAATCACATAAATACGGGTTTACTAATCTGTTGATATGTTTCCGGGCAATTGCTTTTTAATCACCTTCTAGGAGATTGGCGTTCCGGGTAGCAAACGAATCACAATCCCGAAAAATGTGAGTTTCAAAACTAAGAGCGGATTCACCTTCCCGTATTTTGGGTTTGTAATCTTCTTTCATGTGTCCCTTTCTCCATCAGGTAAGGCATACTTTTCAATTAAACTTCGTTTTGTTTCAGTATAAATTCTTCAACTGTCTTGCGGCCAACACATTACCTCCATTGCCAGAACATCTTTCAGCAATCTAATTACTTGAATAGATTTTTCTCTTTCCGACCACCCATATGTAGCTACTTCAAAGTCTCTCAAAAACACTTCAATCGATTGAAACTCTTCGTTAGGCCGTTGATCATCAAAAGGCCTAACACCCCCCTAGAGTTCTGGATAATTTGCTAAGCCTACTTGCCCCCTCAGAAAAATTTAGATTTGAGTTCTTGGTTGATATCGTATTCTATCCCATTTGGAGCGATGCATCCTTATGTCGCATTGTGATCTTGATGTCCCTGCCTTTTCTCCGAAATGAAAGTCTCTGCTCTTCCATCCATGACTTTTATCATTTTTCTCCGAGGAAGTTCAAGATTCCACTGTTGCAAAGGGGTTAATGTCGAGTTTTCAAAACTAAATAAGTGGCTTTCTCAGCCCTTCAGTATATGTTGAGTTAAAAACTACAGTGTTCCCTGATTCCAGTTCATCTGAAACGGCAATACTCCTCACAACAGTTTGAAGTTTCATGGCTCTAGCTTCCTTTTTCCAGGGAAGCATCTTTTGCACTTCCATCCAGGGTATTCATGCCTTGTCATTTCGAAATACGGGACTTAGACATATTACTTTACACTATAATGCATGAGTAATGTCTTGTGGCTGTTTGTAAACTTTTATCCCTTTGTTATACTTTACATTTTTATTTTACACCACTGGTATTGGTATTAATTCCATTTATTCTAATTCGTCCTTCCTAATATAAATCAATACTGACAACATGTAGTTTAATATAAAGACAATCACATATCGGTTCCTCATTTCCTTTTGCAAATGTTTGCTGAAATAATGATTTTCTTGTACTAATGAACTTATATCTGAATAGGTGATTATTTGTTTGTCAAATTATTTTCTTGAAGGGTATGTTATATTGACAAAAAATATTCATCCATAAACCAATATGTGTTCTTTGCAGTACGGTAACCTCAACGTTTCTCTTAAAGGTCTGAAACAAATCGGCCTCATACAGACAAGGCCATACCTATAACACATTTATAATGACAACTTGAAGAAAACTATTTTGATCCTTTTTACGAAGTTTATATAGCGAAGGTTGAAAATTCCTTGGCATTGGGCCTTAAATACAATATATATATATATATATATATATATATATATATATATATATATATATATATATATATATATATATATATATATATATATATATTACAATGTAATTGCAACATATAGTTACAGTAGAGAAAAGTCGTAAGCAATTAATGAATACGTTGTTCGATAGATTTTATCGTAAGTCCATTGCATAATATTCTTATATGTGCTTTTTATTGCATCATGAATTGTCCCATGGTGCTTTTTCCCTGAAAGGTAATCCACTTTCTCCTGCATCACACATAACTCGTGGATCTCTCTCTCTCTCTCTCTCTCTCTCTCTCTCTCTCTCTCTCTCTCTCTCTCGTTGCCAATATTTTATTTTATTTTGAAATGGCCGGGTTTTGAATTACTAACTCCGTATTATTAAATTACATCGGCCATCTTTCCTGTGGAATATTCAAGATGTTTTCTAAAGGCCTTCGGGTTTCTTATTAGCAAAATGGAATATTAGAATAAGCACTTTATCATTCCCAGAGTTCCTAAGGTTTTATGTGCAAGTTTGTATGTGTACATGTGTGTAAGTGGAGGCATGCGTGAGTCACGCTGAGATAAAATACAAATTAGGTCATATTTGATGTCTTAGGCCACCTATACTCTTCCAAACTTACTTGATTATTCCAGAGGTAAGTCTTTTTTTTCAAAATATTTTACATACTAACTTAATGTAAAGTCTTTTTGTATGTAGTGATAGGCTCATTAAAGTTGACTGAAATGCTGCAAATCTTATAAACTTAACGCCCATTTTTTTAAAGTGTCTTTTTATAAATATTACTTATTATACTAAAGTTACGGTATTTTTTATTTCTTGTTTGAACGAAATGGTTTATGTGCACGACCCTAAGGTGGAACATTAACTCTTTTGTTTTGCCTCCAATAAACTTCTTTGTCTAAAGTCATTCCTTAAATGAGTTGAATCACAGATAAATATTTTCAAGGAGTTTTTCAGAGGAGGTATTTGGTGCAAAGCGAGTTCTCTATTACGAAGAGACTCGAAGTCTACAGCTTTGCCTTCAAAGGGGCTTCCAATTTAGGTTGTGCGCTCGCAGGTCACGTAAGAGCGGTTTTTGTATTAGTTTACAGGAGAGAAAGAAAGTCTTGTGTAAGTGGTAATGAGAACTTTGCTCGATTTGTTTCTGGTAATGTTGTGACACTTCTTACCTCAAACTTTATTCTTTAGTTCACTAATTTTCTCTTGTTTTGAATTTTATTAGCACTTATTTTATTGAGAAACCATGTGAGAGTATTGAGCGTTTCATGCCCTATCTACATCAGAAATCCTTAGTAAAACTGTAGCTGGTAATGATAATTAAATCTATTACTGAAAAATTTCTCCAAATATTACATAGTGCATCTTAGATTAACAATCATTACCTTTTATGATGTGCATTTGTTTTGAAATGAAATTGGTATCAATTATATTATTACTTATTTATAGACTACTATATATTTTGGTATTTTTTCCAAATGTTTACAAGAAAAACTTGTTAGAAGCATTAATGTTGAAACGTTTAAATACGCTTCTTTCTTAATGTTGACATTTTGTTTTTTCGAAGAGAAGTACTTATAAAAAATAATTCTTGTGTATAAAATTCTTTTCCGAATCTCAGATCTGGCTTTGTACAGAGTCGGCTGGCATAGTGAACGTGGCTTGATTCCAATTTTCTTTATAAAATCTGTATGTTGAAAGGAATGTGAGCAGAAAAGTCTAAATCAGCTTACATTTTCTTGATGTCAGATGAATAAGTTGAGATCTTACTTCTGTATCGAGATCCAATGCCATGTCAAATCCTGGCCTGGGAAGATGCTCTTATATATAATTCCCCTTAAGGTATAAAGTTTTCTTTTTCTTCTTCTACTTCTTCTTCTTAAGGTAGTGTCTTCGATATTAGGAAATAAGTTGGTTAAAAAGATATATATATATATATATATATATATATATATATATATATACATATATATATATATATGTGTGTGTGTGTGTGTAATATATATGTA
>NC_090746.1:25301894-25304394 GCF_036898095.1 Palaemon carinicauda
ATGAAGAACTGGATTTGTTCTAGAGCCAAATAAGTTACGTTTATAAGTTTTTTTTTTTTTGTGTTCTTCAGGGGTTTTTGAATGGTGGATTCAAGTTGTTTTTCCCTTGGAAAATTGGAAGTTCATTGATTGATGACTTCATAGAATGTATTCTTTCAAATAGCCATTTTGTATTAGATATATTGGAAAGAAACAGAGGTTGGACAAACTCACATCAGTTATGATCACAGTTGCTTATATGTAAGATATACAGTGAGTGATGAGTGCATATAACAAAATTAGTCACTGAAGTGTAAAATAATATTCATACTTTAGCTCTTAACACTGAGATCGAGTTGGATCAATAGCCTTGACTTCTTAAGTAAAAAAAAAAAAAAAAATCCAATTTCTTTTTTTTCAAGAAAGAAAAAATAACCACAAAAAGAGGGCCTTTACAAAATGAAATGAAGATGAAGAGGGAAAAAGGTATGTTATGTTGGTGATCTACTAGTTTCATTGTATTTACTTTATAAGGGAGAAATATTACTCTATTTCATTCAATTAATTCTCAAGGAGAGAGAGAGAGAGAGAGAGAGAGAGAGAGAGAGAGAGAGAGAGAGAGAGAGAGAGAGAGAGAGAGAGAGAGAGAAACACATTTATGCCGTCGACCTCTAATGCTCGAACATTCATAGGTGAAACGGTTTTTTGAAGAACAACTAGATATTTTCTACTAAGCATAGAAAGGCATTAAGAGATAAAAGGACTATAATACCCATCCAAATATTCTTTCCTTTTATAGGCTTAAAGAACAAAATGCCTGTTCACTTTCAATCCCAAATTAAACATATTTGACCGTGATATCCTTTCAAGGAAAAGGGGAGAACACCAGAGATTTGTTTACCATCTTTTTCAAATTGAATTATCCTCAAAGGTCTCTATGGCTTGAGACATGTCTAAGTAAGACTCGAGAAAACGTTTTAGAGAAAGGGATTGCAGGAGAAGGGTAGTGTTCTAGAGTTTAGAGTCACCATCATTTTATATTTGAATGTTGAAACAACAGAAAATAATTTGTGAAAATTGTAAATAACGCTAGAGCAAATACTTACTAAACCCAAAACATTCAGTTATCCAGAGATTAGCTAGTCCAAAGCAGTTAAAAGAAATTTTAAGAAGAGTAGAAGTAATTCAAAAGCAAATGAAAATAATTACCAATAAGATATTAGTCCATAAGGAATAAGATGATCACGCAAGGAAATTCATTATGGGTGTTTTTCAGTCATTAATTCGGTATATTATTAAACAGTGGTATTTCAACCAAAGTTAAATGAGCTTATTCTCGTTAAACTCATAAATGAAAGGGGTTTGGAAGTACATCTAAGTATTTATTTTTTAACATTAAGACGTCTCCTCCCGTAAGAGGTGGCTCCAGATAAAAGCACCACAACAAGCACTGCCACATTCGTCGTTTTAACTACTGAATTGTAGGTAAACCAACGTAAGCATTAAAAATAAAGAAGTGAACGCTTCATTCACTTACATCAGCAGGGTGTTGAATCCCTTTACACACATTGCACAATTCTCCCTTATAAGCACTTTTGCTCTTCCTGGATATCAAGGCCTTTCTTTTCGTCTTTGACAAAATGTGTCCAACCCCTTCATAGCAGGGGAGTGCTACAGGTTGTGGATCCCTTTAGAAGGAAATTTCTATTGAATATTAGATGTTGCACCTCTTATAAGGCCAATGGGAATCTCTCTCTCTCTCTCTCTCTCTCTCTCTCTCTCTCTCTCTCTCTCTCTCTCTCTCTCACAGGATTCAACGGAAATTCATATGAATTTTTACTTATAAGTGTTGATTTTTATTGACAGCACATTAAGTTCATTGAAAATCTTGGTATCCTTGGAAGTCAAAATGACATTTTTGTTGGGTTTTAGTTATTTTACTATGGCTCTTTCATGCCAGACCTATGAAATGACCTCCTAATCACAGACGAACCTTCTGCGTTTTCTACTTCTTGATTCTATGATTTTTATTAAAGTGTAACATTCCATCCTCAAAACTATTTGTTAATCACCTGTCTGGATGTCGTCTACTGTTATCTTATTCAACTATGAATTGTCCAGACGCACTCTTGCCTGTTACTAGTGTTTTGAAGCGTCTGGATTGGCCCAGGAAAAAGTACCTTGGATTACCTTGGATCAAGGAGGGAAATGATGTACTTGTTTTCATCATCATCATCATCTACACCTAATGACGCAAAGGGCCTCGGTTAGATTTCGCCAGTCGTCTCTACCTTGAGCTTTTAATTCAATACAACAACTCCCCGCTTCATAGTCCTCAGCCATGTAGGCCTGGGTTTTCCAACTGTTCCATTGCTAAATAATTACCCGAGTATATAAAATTTAGGTTAAAGGTAGCGCCTTCCGACCTTAGTTCGTCGACCAGCAGTCGCATGTGAGAAGTACCCTTTAGGAGCTTGCAAACACCCGAAGATGCTCTTCAGCGAGCAGTGAACACTAAAAT
>NC_090746.1:25321894-25336894 GCF_036898095.1 Palaemon carinicauda
GCATGTACTAAACAGAAATGCAACAAAAATATATATATAGAAATCACCCAAACAACACTTTTTCCACGAAGAAAAAATGAAATATTGCATGTAAAAATGTACACTATACAATATAAATAATTCCACTCATTTCTTCTTAAGACCTCTGGAACTAAAATACGGAATACCCAAAGTGAAAAAAAATTCATAACATCAGTTTTACACAACCTCATCAATAACCTCCACCTGGTTGCGGGCAATACGGGGGTTTTTGGGCTGGACAGGGGTAGGAATAGATATTCCTTCCTTCCTCGATTTTACTTGTCCAGGTTTACGGCACAATTTCGCAACACAACTCGCCACCACTGTTTCGCCATTTAATTAAATCACTACAACACTTGCACTTGCAACTTTCAACCAATGGCCACTAGCTGTTTTCCCAAGAAAATTATTCATCTTCCCGCCCTACTCATATAACATTAAGCATAATGTATTCACATCTACACATTCTCTAACACTGACTATCCTCATGGCTGAACTTTTAATCCCGCAGGCACTTGCCATTCGGTAACCGCCCCGGCTCCAGCAACCAGGAATCATATAATACATGAATAATACAGTATCTGACTGACTGATCTCACCTGACCTATTTAACCTCTGTTTTTAGGTTCACTCAGCAATGTTATACGTATTTCCACACACTGCAAAAATACCATAACATTTTACGTATACAATAAGCATCAACATAAGGACACATTGTTATCATCCAGATTATTTAAAACACATCAAAAGAAGAAATGAGGTCTGTTCAAACAACAACAACAGTAAAGGGAAAAAAAATTTCTACTCAACTCGAGGAATGTCACGTAAGCAGGGATAAAGAGGAACACTTTCGAAAACTACCTCTTCAGGCACCTCATGTATGTGTGCCTGATGATTTTCAGACACTGCGCCATTGATAATGCTTTGTATCACAACTGTGTTAGATTTAACCATCTCTACTCGGTACAGACCCAAATACGCTGGCTCTAGTTTGTGTTTCCTAGGTTGTAATCGTTTCACATACACACGCTAGCCCACAAATAACTTTACCGGTGCGGTTTTGAACCGACCATCATACTTTGAGCAGTGTTTTTCATTACCTCTTTTCAAAAAGCTTTCAGTGGTGTTCATTACTCTTATCAATGAATTTATTAAATATACACGGAATTGCTCAGTTGTATAATTTGGCAATTGTTGCGAATCAATGAGTACCGTATATGGTAACACAGGATCCTGTCCATACACTAAAAAGAAAGGCATGTCCCTGAGCGAAGCATTTTATGCAATGTTCAAAGCTAGCTCAGCTGTAGGAAGCATGGCGTGCCAATGAAGGGGGTCATCAGTCACTAAGTAAAGTAAAAATTCGCACTACTTCCCCATTATGCGATTCTACTAAGCCATTTGTTGAAGGCCTATATGTGGTCACTGAAAAGTGTTCAATTTTCATCAAGTCCGTGACCGATTTCACCACCTTATTTATAAACAAAAGACCATTATCACTTATCCAAATTTTTGGGCAACCAAACCTAGTAATGAAAGAGCACAGCGCCTGGGCTAATGAATTTGCCAATTTATCCAACATTGCGTAAATATGAGTATACCGAGTAAATGCATCCACAAATACACATATATACTTATGTTGTGTTAACCCAGTAGGAAATGGTCCTACTACATCCATGTGCACTCTATAGAATTTAATAGGAACCACAGACCACTCTCTGGCTTCCGGTACAGTGTTTTTATGTTCTTTGAAACAGTTACAAGCATGACAACCTTTTATATAATTCTCTATAGATTTTTTCATTCCTAACCAAAAGAAGGATTCACGTGTTCTCCTTAATGTTCTATCAATCCCTAAATGCCCTGCATATGGACATGCATGTACAATGTGAATGGCTCGTTTAATTAAAGAGGGAGGAAGAACTACCCGTGCACAAAATTCCCCTCCCCCTCTTCTTGTAAGCACAATATAAGATATCCACTCTCGAATCCCCTTTAATCACTGATCGCAGTCTTTCCATCCATTCCTCTTTTTTCTGCCCCTGTCAGACTTCTTTCATGTCCCAACCTCCCAAGTCAATCACACCCGCATCATTAGGGCCTTCATTCTGGACACCCCTAGTCATGTCCTCGGCCACCCACATATATTCACTCTCGCCGCTTGTATCTCTCTCTCTCTCTCTCTCTCTCTCTCTCTCTCTCTCTCTCTCTCTCTCTCTAACATCTGTAACTCACTCCCTCTCTGTCTCCACTCTGGTATTCCGTTTGTTGCTTGGGAGAAATCACAAACTGTTCTCTATTTTCTCTTTTTTGATGGGAGTCTTCAATATTTTGGTTACGTTCTTCATTCCTCTTTTGTGCCGTAGTTGTTACTCCTATTACTGCACCTCTAGAGAAAGCATCAGCTACCTTGTTAGCTTAACCTTCTATGTGGTGAAAACCCTTTATATTAAACTCTAACAATCTCTCAATCCATCTCGCTTGTCGAGAGGTCAAAACGGATTTTGAGAGAAGCGAAAAATCTATTTTTGGGTGAGATAGCCATGACGTCCTGATGGAAGGTTCCTTCAGTAGCTTCCTTGGGTATATTTAACTACAGGGATATTCCCAGAGAATTAAACTAAAGGCTATCACAGAATTCTAACTTCTGGTGCGAGTACCCTAAAGGTTTCCCTCTAGGATATCGTATATCAACAGGGGACGTATGTATTAACACGCCACATAGCTATCTGCACCCCATATAGAGTTAACACTTCAATATGGAAAGGTGGAGAATAACTGGGGAGCCGTTCCACAGTTACACTCGTCCGTGGCTGCTTTTGGTACTCGAAACGTAACCAAACGGGCGCCATTGCTAAATGACGTCACGTCCGTCCTCATCCTGAGGCCAGCTCCTTGCTAATCTCCATGATACAGCAGGACAGGGCGGGGCCTGAAAGGCTGGACTAGAATAGACGGGAGGGTCCATCAGGACGTCATGGCTATCTCACCCAAAAATAGATTTTTCGCTTCGCTCAAAATCCGTTTTTTTGGGCTCAAGCCATGACGTCCTAATGGAAGTGTACCAGAGAATTAATGTATCGTGGAAATTTTCCCCTTTTTTAAGTAAGTGCCAAGGGCTCCGAATAGAGGTATGTAATGTGTCCTCGTTAGAGTTTCCGTGGGGATCCAGCTTCCTGCCCCCCTGGCAGAGAAGTCCCGGCGGATCATACCAAAATCCGAAGTGATCATTGAAGGGCTACTCACCCTGCGGAGAGTTCGTGCAGGACTCGGAGACAAGAAAGAAGGTTAATATTCGGGTAAGAATATTCTCAAGTATAGACAAGTGATAATTAATCACTACACTCCATGGAGGAGAGATCAATCTGGTCTCGAAGGCAGGACGAAAGTAAGTATTCAAGTAGGAATATTACACAGCATGAGTGAGTATATAATACAGGTAAATTTATATTATTCTTCTCATTCCAAAGGAAAGGGGTAAATGAAACTATGACAATCATGTATTTCATAATAATAATAGGAGCGGAGAGAGACGCACATGTAATAAAATAGACATTTTATTTCATAGATTGCAGATTATAGTGATAACAATTGCAATAAAAGGTGTAAAGTTAATTTACAATAATAAGAATAATGTACATAGAAAATAAAAGACTTCAATCTTGAATCTGAAAGAAATTTCACTTTTAGAAACACAAGTTCCGGAGGAACGTCAGTCTTTTTCAAAGAAAAACACATCATGCCCTAGGGCATGTGGCACTCATGTGAAGTCTATGACATTTCACCTTGATAAGAACAGTCTATTAGAAACTAAGTGTCCATGAAATCACTATGTATCACACAAGGGTCAACACAGGCACCCGTAGAGTTAAAGTCCCAAGTAACTCGCTGTTCTATGCAGAGTTAAACGGCAGGTTTCATAACACTACCTGCGGCTACCACGAAATTTTTAACTTCATGCACTTGCTTCGCGTAGTGCTTGAAGAAAACGCGCGACGATTTCCACCCTGTGAAGCTCTTGAGGCTTTCGAAATCCATGCTCTGGAAGAAATTCAGAGAAGACGCGACTTTTCTAGGATCATGACCTGCGGGTGTACTGTCAGGATCCGCTCTGCGAATGAAGTAGGTGATTTTCGCTCTTAGTTGTTTCAGTGACAGGTTGCTACCCGATGTTTCTCCTTTGAAGAGTTGACCTCCACCGAAGTCTGAAGTTCTTCGAAGATAGACCTTAAGACTCTCCACTGGGCATAGAGAGACATCTTCCTTCAGGGGGCAGATTCTCCAAGGGCCCCATCTCTTGGTGGGTAATTCATTCTTTGCGAGAAACGTCGGATCAGGGAAGAGGGTAAGTTCTCCTGTATCTGCGAACAGGATATGACCCTCGTCTCTTGACAATGCCACTATTTCGCTGACTCGGGCTCCCGAGGCGAGAGCAAAAAGGAAGATAACTTTTTGAGTCAGGTCCTTTAGAGGGCACGAATAGTTGTCCAGGTTAGAGGCAAAATGGAGCACCTTGTCCAGGGACCAGGAGATAGGTTTTGGTGGAGGTGCAGGGCGTAGTCTAGCGCATGCCTTTGGCAGTTTATTGAAGATATCGCTGGACAGATCAATCTGGAAAGCGTACAGTAGTGGTCTAGTCAAAGCCGATTTGCTGGTGGAAATCATGTTGGCCGCTAAGACTTGTCCATGAAGGTGAATGAAGAAGGACATGCAAAAATCAGTGGTGATTTCCGTAGGGTTTTTTTGCTTTGACGAACGAGACCCACTTTCTTCAGGAAGATTCGTATTGCCGTCGTGTGGATTCGGTCTTGTATTCCTCGAGGAAGTCTAGACTTTTCTTTGAGATCCCAAACCTTTTCTTTGCGGCCAGGGAGAGAAAATCATGAGATGAAGGTCCCTGACTTTCAGTGATGAAGCGAAGACAGTCGACTTCTGTACTTGTTGAGAGAGAACTGGGCCCGGTAGGGGAATCAGCATGGGCTGCAGCTCCAGGACCAGGGGGTACCAATTGCTCCGGGGCCACTTGGGAGCCACTAGGGCCGCTGTCCCTTTGAAGGTTCTCAATTTGGAGAGGACTTTCAGCAGAAGGTTGGGGGGAGGGAACAGGTATATCCTGGACCATCTGTTCCAATCCAGTGACATGGCATCCACTGCTTCTGCCTTGGGGTCCTCGTACGGGGCCACATATCGAGGAAGTTGATTGTTGTCGCTCGTTGCGAAGAGATCGATCTGAAGTTCCGGGACTTGGCGAGAGATGGAGGAGAATGATCTTGCGTCTAGAGACCATTCCGACTCTATTGGGCTTGTCCGTGATAGAGCGTCCGCCGTCATGTTGCGGAATCCTTGTAGGTGAACTGCGGATAGGTGCCATTTCTTCTTTTCTGCCAGACGAAAGATTGGAAGAAATACCTGATTTATCTGGGGCGATCTCGAGCCCTGACGATTGAGACATCTGACTACCACCGAGTTGTCCAGAGTCAGACGGATGTGGATCGAGGGAGGCGCGGAGAGTTTCTTCAGGGTGAGAAGAACCGCCATGGCCTCCAAGATGTTGATGTGAAACGTCTTGAATAGGGGAGACCATGTTCCCTGAACCTGTCGTTGGTGGGAGTGACCTCCCCAACCCTCCAGTGAAGCGTCCGTGTGGATTTTGAGCGATGGAGGCGGGTGGTGAAGAGGAATGGACCTTTTCAGGGCCTTTGCTTCCGACCACGGCTTTAATAGTAAGCGAAGTCTGTTTGGAAGCCGTCTCTTGAGGTCTCTTCGAGCGATGGATGCGGAACGTCTCCAGACTCCCGCGGCATCCTTTAGCTGTGCGCGAAGCACTGGGTTTGTCACAGAGGTGAACTGTAGAGAGCCTAGAACTTGTTCCTGCTGTCGTCTTGAGATCCGTTTGGATTTCAGCAGTTTTCTGACAGACCCTGCTATTTCCTTCCTTTTCTTCTGTGGGATGGAAAGGCGGCGTGACTGAAGATCCCAATGGATTCCCAACCATTGGAACTTCTGAGCTGGAGAAAGGCGAGATTTCTCGGCGTTTATCTTGAATCCCAGATGTTCTAGGAACTGGGTGACTTTGTTGCAGGCTCTTACACAATCTTCGGGCGATGTCGCCCAGACCAGCCAGTCGTCTAGGTAAGCCATCACTTGGACGCCGCGAAGGCGGAGCTGTTGGACGATGGCGTCTGCCAGCTTGGTGAAGATCTGTGGAGCGACGTTGAGCCCGAAGGGCATGGCCCTGAAGGCGTAACTTTTCCTTTGGAGTCAAAATCCTAGGGAGGAGGAAGCGTGATGATTCATTGGAACGTGCCAGTAGGCATCCGCCAGGTCTATGGAGACCGTGTAGGCCCCTTGAGGCAGAAGGGTCCTTATTTGTTGGAGAGTCAGCATCTTGAACTTGTTGTTCGCAATGAACTTGTTGAGGGGGGATAAGTCTAGAACGACTCTGAGTTTGTCGGATTCCTTCTTGGGAACGCAAAATAGTCTCCCTTGGAACCTGGTTGACTTTACCCTCCTGATCACCTTCTTGTTCAAGAGTTCTAGGACGTATTCTTCCAGGAGGGGGGTTGACTGTTGGAAGAATTGCTGGAAGACTGGGGGTGGTTGCGTCCAGCTCCAGCCTAGTCCCTTCTTGACGATGCTGTGTGCCCAGGGATCGAAGGTCCAACAATCCTGGAATTGGCGGAGTCTTCCTCCCACCGGAAGCACTTCATTGCTTCTGGTGTCCCGAGGGTTTGCCACCTCGGCCGCTAGCTCCCCTTCCTCCTCTGCCTCTGGAGGGGCGGCGAGACGAATCTCTGCCGGAACCTCTGCTTGAGCCCCTACCTCTGGGACGAAAGGTAGTAGCATGTTGCTCGAATGCAGGGGTAAAGACCGGTGACTGCGACACCACCTTCTGGGTGACCAACTGAAAGGTCTGCTGTGGCTGTGCTGCCACTTGAGGAGTAGCGGAACCCGGAAACTGCCGTCTCTGTTGACGTTGCTGAGGTTTCGGTTTCTGGGGCTTCCTCTTAGGTTGAGGGCCATCGTCCTGAGAGGATTTCCTTTTCTTTGACATGCCCCACTTGTTTAGAAGGTTCCTGTTCTCCGTGGCGGCCTTGTCGGCAATCTCTTTCACCAGGGAGGAGGGAAAGAGATATTTATCCCAGATATTGGAGAAAATCGGCCTCCGGGGTTCGTGTTTTACCGTCGCGCTGGCAAACACGAATTCACGACAGGCTCTGCGAGCCTTAGTGAAGCTGTACAGGTCCTTAGTCACCGTTGCCAAATGTGTTTTGGCTAGGACCATGTAGAAGTCCGGGACTCTAGTGTCTCCGGCCATAAGTTCGAGCTGTACCTGGAGGGACAGCGATGCGGCAAGCCTCTCTTTCGTATCCTGTTCCCTACGAAGGAGGTGATCATTTAGCCTTTGGAGGTCCTCATTGAACTGATGACCGGCTACGTCAGGCTCTAACCTCCCCACCGTGAAGGTTGACTGGACGTCTTTCCAGTGTCTATCATCGGGGGGGAGAAGGGTCTGCACTCCTCCAGTACAGGGCAAGGTTTCCCTTCTTCCACTGCTTTCAAGACCGCAGTGAAGACCTTTTCTATAAAGGGGAAGGTCGCATCATTCGGCGCAACGAAGGTTGGGTGCTTCTTGCTGAGCACCGGCATATTGGAGTTGTTGAAACCCCTACTCTTCACCGCACTGGCTAGCATAGCCTGGGCCTTCGTGAGATCGAACACGATTACTTCCTTCGGTTCGGTCTCTTCCTTTGAGGCTGGTTTGAACCTGAGCCGGACGTAACAGTCCGGATAAGCCTCGAAGTTCGGGAAGAATTCCACTTCTTCCAACAAGATCGAGCCGACCTTCTCACTGATGAAGATCTTACCAGTTGTAATCGACATATGCTCAGCATACCTCCATGGGTTAGTATCCGAGCAAGAGGGGAGGTCCTTAACCGAAATCCGTTTCGGTTGTTTAAAACTCACTAGGGTAGACCTGAATTGCTACTGGGTCTCACGAAGTTTTCTTTCCATGAGGGCTTCAAGCATCTTGAAGACCTCCTGAGTGCCTGATGGAAGAGGGTCCGGGGTGGCAGAAGTCGAAGGAACAGGTTCCTCGGCCGGTGCAGGAGTCAATGCGGGAGTAGGAGTGGGAGCGACCTCATGCTCCGAATCAGGATATTCCACCTGATCTTCCTCATAGTCGAGCTCCTCGCCCATGAGGTTCCTCTCCGTCCCTTCCGACACTTCCAACATACGTTCCACGTTATCGGAATCTAAGTGGCACTCATGCATGGACTGGACCATGACGATATCAGGTTCCAACACGATCTGGACGGTGGGGATCTGATCACTGGGGACTACGGAGTCTTTAGATGCCTTTGGAAACGGCAAGGCCCTCAAATCTTCGCTGGCGAGATACGGTCCGGTGGCGTTCTTTTGGAAGCCACGCACCCAATTCTCTCGAGCGTTGTCCCTTGCCTCCGCTGAAGGAGGATCGTCGAACGCTTCGACCAGACGACTCTTGCAGACTGTACAGTGCTGCGGGTCCCAGTATTTCAGGTCGCCTTTCTTGGCGGCGCAGGGGGCGTGGGTCCGGCACGCCTTGTGCCCGTAGAAGTCCGGGCGCTTCACTCCGCAAAAGTTGCTTTCGCACTTCATATACTCCTCCTGTAAAAGAAAGAGATCATGAGTACATGGAAGGCATAAGAATGACTTACATTACTCTAAAATTAAGATAACTTAATCTAAGTTTTTAAGCATTAAAACAATTCATAAGGTATTATAATGCCTGAGAGTAGAGAGCGGGAAAGGAAGTAGATAGACACATACTAGTGAATTCTGCCCAGTCGGCTACCGTAACCTTATCAGTAGGCAAATTCTTTTGTGGCCGAAGGTCACAAAACGGAAATCCATATGGATAAGCCGTGGTGGGTAGAAGCTAAGCCTCTAACGGAAATTGCCCGCGAGGTGTAGCAGGGACTGAGATCACTCAGATCCCTGGAGTAGAAGGGGAATAGGAGAAACCCCTTATTGGATATAGGTTCCAGCAATCGGCTGCACTAAGACGCACAGAGTATGCTGGAATATTGTAATGTGCAATCAAACAGCATAGCCACAGATCTAGATGGTAAGACAATACCTATGTATAGAAGTGGCTAAGCCATCTGGCTGCAGTATGTTGACTGTCGGCATGTTGTCGGCAGGTATGAGAAGTGGTGCATGTCCTTTAACGTCTCCGGAGGGTGCCGGCAGACCAACGGCACGCCAGAGGCCGGTCCAGCAGGGTGGAAGGCATCAAGACAGACACATTGAGTATCTAAATATAATACCATCGTGGCGACCGCCGGCAGGAGGTGGCGGCTCCGGCAGCCGAAGGCTGACGGCCTGGTGAGCCTGGATCAATTCATAAGATGGATATGTATATGGTTGTATACCTAGACCGCTGGCAATCAATGCCGGCATGCCGGGGGCCGGCTCCGAAGGTCGGCCAGCTGTTACAAGGTAAAAGGAGGGGGGGGGGACGTCGGCTGTATGTCGACGGAAGGCGGCAGCCTCCAGCACACGGAAGGCTGACGTCTTAGAGGGGGAGGGCATCTTATGAAAGAATGTCACCAGAGGTAAGGCGGTATCGCCGGCAGTAGAGGCGGCAAGGGACCGGCACCAGGTTAGATGGAGAGAAAGGTAAGGAGGGATGGGAGGGGTAAGACCACATACCCCTCCGGCATCCCTCCGGAGAGAGTGCACTCATGATAGGAGTAGTTACTCATAGCATCCGGCGGCAGGGGGCCGGCAGTTGGCCGGGTGCCTGGGGTAACCCAAGGGAGGGTTAGAGGGCACTCAAGAGGGGGAAACCCCCGCTGGCTGGACCGCTGCCAGCGACTACCCCCATAGAACGCTATGAAGGGTATGTGTACCAGAGCGGCCAGCTCAGCAGGAGAACAAGTTAGCCCTACCACTCCACCCAAGGGAGGAGTTGTAGGACTAAGGACAGATGTGTATAGGCAAGCCTACACTAAAGGGATAGGTGGGGAGGGAGAAGAAGAGGGGTCTTTCATAGTGGAGGCTCTGTACAAGAACGGCCACCAAGGAGAGGGAGAACGCTCCCTAACCTAGGTTAGATAACCAGAATGAGATTGGTACAGGAGTACAGAACTAGCCCCCAAAGCCTAACCTAGAGGAGGAGGGTTAACTCCTAGGCTAGGTAGGCTGAAAGACACATCGCAAGTTGCAGGGAGGGAGGAGTAACCCAACCAGATGCAACTGAGGAAAGGCAGAGCCGTTCCTTATTTCTCGGTCGCAACCCTAAGGGGAAATCATTCCCTTAGGATAGACAGAGAGGCGATAAATACTCTGATTGTAGACAAGATTCCCCTATATAGAATGGGAAGCATGGCCACACAGAGGGAATGCCCGCAGGCAGGGGATTAGGGAGCATATAGGGGTTACTACATTTAGGTTAGGGTGGAAAGATACGCGATCAACCCGGTCCCCTATATGGTCCCCGAAGGCGAAAACACTTACATCACAGTTAACAGTATGTTTAATAATGCCACAATCTTCATAACTTAACCTAGGATCACTGGTAAATATCATGCATGAACACAAGCACTAGGCTATCTAGCCTAGGGGCTAGGCTAGCGATCTAGTATGGGGTCGAACGACGACCGAGTAGATGAGCGCTAAAACACGATATAAGTGATTCCTAGCTATGAAGACTAAATAACTAATAATATTAATTAGTTAAGAGACCGGATAAGGTTGTTCTGGCTAACTAAATAAAGCATGCAATAGAACAGCGACGCCATAAAATGGCGCGTCCGGGATCGGCACAGCTCCGCCACAAAACACAATATTTTACGAAAAGTAGAAGTTACTTTACGGCTAGAGCTTATTTAAACAATACTGGGACCTGGTACTCAACTTTCCAGAAGAAGGCGAGGCTGAAGGTAACGACATAACGGCGATATAAGTCGATGAAAATCGCACAAAGGGAAATCCGACCAAAGCAAGGGGCTACAGGCTGAAGGATGAGGACGGACGTGACGTCATTTAGCAATGGCGCCCGTTTGTTTACGTTTCGAGTACCAAAAGCAGCCACGGACGAGTGTAACTGTGGAACGGCTCCCCAGTTATTCTCCACCTTTCCATATCGAAGTGTTAACTCTATAAAGGGTGCAGATAGCTATGTGACGTGTTAATACATACGTCCCCTGTTGATATACGATATCCTAGAGGGAAACCTTTAGGGTACTCGCACCAGAAGTTAGAATTCTGTGATAACCTTTAATTTAATTCTCTGGGAATATCCCTGTAGTTAAATATACCCAAGGAAGCTACTGAAGGAACCTTCCATCAGGACGTCATGGCTCGAGCCCAAAAATAATTTTTATGATACAAATCACGTAAAGGGCGATGATCACTTTGCATCTCAATCGACTGACCTGTTAAAAAGAACCAATGCCTCTCTAGAACCCAAAGAATAGCCAAACCTCTCGATCGAATATAGTATAATTCTTTTCTGCCCCTTTTAACGCCCGGGAAGTAAAACAAATAGGTCACGCTGTCTTTATCATCTCATTGAGAAACTACGCCACCAATATCTACGCTACTCGCATCTGTTGTCACTAAAAACAGGCGATCAGATTTAGCATATGAGAGTAATTCATTGCTAGTTAAGGTAGCTTTCAAATGGTTTAAGGCCCTTTCTTTTTCCCCTCCCCAATTTATTACTTTTTGTATCTTTAAAAGCATCTGAGGGTCTTGCTATCTCTCCGAAACCTCTTATGAATTTACAGTAATACCCAGCGAGCCCTAGAAATCCAGCTACTTCCTTAGAGTTACGTGGCCTGAGGAAATCTTTAATAGCCGTTACTTTACTGGGGCAGGGTTGGATACCTTCTGGGGTTATTATGTGACCTAAAACTTTGACCTGTTTACAGAAAAATTTGTACTTTGACAAATTTATTTTCATACCATTACGTCGCAATTCTTCTAAAACTTTACGAATATTATTATTATGTTCCTCGACCGTTTTCCCTGTAATTATGATAGTCTAAATAAACAAGAACATTATGGCCAATTAAGGGAGACAAAACTGCCATCATTACTCTAGAAAAATGACTTGGATCATTTTTAACACCTAAAGGAATAAAATTAAACTGAAATAATTGATCATTAGCTATAAATGCCGTTTTACATTTACTGTCTTCCTGAATGGGTATTTGATAGTATCCAGATTTTAAATCAACAGTTGTAAAATATATACTATCCTGTACTTTCACAAGTAATTTTTCGATCGAGGGCAATGGAAATGCATTATCCTTAGTGACTGCATTCAACTTCTTATAATCAACACAATCTTACTGAGCCATCCTTTTTCGTAACAGCTACAATTGGAGAAGCTCAGGGGGATTCGCTCTCCTCGATTATCCCTTGTTCCCTCAATTTATTAATTTCCCTTTCTATCTCTCCTTGGAAATGCATGGGTACCTTGTAAGGCCTTGACCTGATCGGCTCCGCCTTCCCAGTTTCAATGTTAAAGGGAAATCGATCAAGCCTCCCGGGTGGCTCATCTCCAATTGCAATTACATCGGAATAATTATTGACAATGTCACTAACTACATGTTAATATTCTGATGGACATAATTTTCGAAATTGCATAATCAAATTCTGAGTCCGTTCGTCTGTGCTGGCTGGAGTTGTGGCTACCAACATCCCATTATAAGTAATTTCACACAACTCTAATTCACACACAGAATCACTTCCTAAACCCACTCTTTTATTTGACAAAATTATCTATTGTTATATCAGCTCTGTTCTCTTTTATTTCTGTCAAGCCCTGTAAGATTACATGCGCCCAATTGTCATGGGGTTTAACAACGACCTTGGTTCCTTCCGGATGAGGGCGACACTGGATCACTGATATGTTTGTAAGTGTCTGGGGAGACAACATTACTCCTCTCTCAGGTAGAGCTGTTACTTTACTTACATGTCTCTCCGAGTTCACACACAGACTTACCACCTCATGACTTTCTATCGGCAAAATATACCCTCCTGCTATTACTATTATTGTATCTTTTCCCCCAAAAATGCAAATTTGATTTTTAGAGATAAAATCAATTTATAAAATAGCCTCGATTCCTGGAATTCCCAAGGTGCACAAGACAAAAAATTCATGTGTAAACTTCACAGACCCCACCTTAAAATTGACGATTGTTGTATGGTTTATGTGTAGTCTATTTCCTCCTGGCGTGTCAAGAACGATAGATGCCGTCGACTAGTGGGTTTGATGAGAATCTTTTTTCAATCGGGGAAACACTGGCTCCTGTGTCGATTAGTGCACGAATGGATTTATCTTGCAGGTCAACCTTAACTGCTAACATTCTTAGACGGCCATTACGAGATATGGGGCACGGGCCAATGACCTCAGCTGCAATGCCGCTGCTCCCTAGTGCTGCGGGGGTGAGGTTGGTGGTACTGATGGAGGTCCCAGTGCCTGCTCTGTCACCACGTCTGTCGTCACCGCTTCCTCGGCTACTGCTTGTGATGCCATGCAGGGGGCTTTGAACTCCCTCGTCTCCCCCTTCCTCTTGTTTCCTTTTCCTCGGATGTTGGGCGGAGGGAGGTGTTTGTGTGGCACAGCCCGCCCGCCCTTGGCATTTTTGGCTGAGCACTCTCAAGATAGATGACTGTAGTCCTGGCAAGTGTAACGGCCGAGTGATCCTCTGGTGGGGCACTCCACTCATCGGTGCCCGTCTCCCCACACTGCCAGCATCTAATTTGCTGACTGCGTTCCCCTTTACCTCTCTAAGCGGGTCGAGTGCCTCTCCGGGATGCCAACTTCTCTGAATAGGGCCAGTTATTCCCAGTCATTTTTTCTTCTGGCAAATTTTCTAAAAGGTTTTGTATCTAGCTCACTACGTCTGCTAACGAGCGATTGTCATCGAACAAATAACCACATAAATACGGGTTTACTAATCTGTGAAGATGTTTACGGGTAATTGCTCTTTAATCACCTTCTAGGAGATTGGCGCTCCGGGTAGCAAACGAATCGCAATCCCAAAAAATGTGAGTTTCAAAACTAAGAGCGGATTCGCCTTCCCGTATTTTGGGTTTGTAATTTTCTTTCATGTGTCCCTTTCTCCATCAGGCAAGGCATACTTTTCAATTAAACGTCGTTTTGTTTCAGTATAAATTCTTCAACTGTCTTGCGGCCAACACATTACCTCCATTGCCAGAACATCTTTCAGCAATCTAATTACTTGAATAGCTTTTTCTCTTTCTGACCACCCATATGTAGCTACTTCAAAGTCTCTCAAAAACACTTCAATCGATTGAAACTCTTCATTAGGCCGTTGATCATCAAAAGGCCTAACACCTCCCCTGGATTTCTGGCTAATTTGCTAGGCCTACTTGCCCCCTCAGAAAAATTTAGATTTGAGTTCTGTGTTGATATCGTATTCTATCCCATTTGGAGCGATGCATCCTTATGTTGCGTTGTGATCTTGATGTCCCTGCCTTTTCTCCGAAATTAAAGTTTCTGCTCTTCCATCCATGCCTTTTTTAATTTTTCTCCGAGGAAGTTTAAGATTCCACTGTTGTCAAGGGGTTAATGACGAGTTTTCAAGACTAAATAAGTGGCTTTCTCGGCCCTTCAGTATATGTAGACTTGAAAACTACAGTGGTCCCTGATTCCAGTTCATCTGGAACGGCAATACTCCTCACATCAGTTTGAAGTTTCGTGGGTCTAGCATCCTTTTTCCAGGGAAGCATCTTTTGCACTTCCATCCAGGGTATTCATGCCTTGTTATTTCGAAATACGGGACTTAGACATGTTACTTTACTATATAATGCATGAGTAATGTCTTGTGGCTGTTTGTAAACTTTTATCCCTTTGTTATACTTTACATTTTTATTTTACACCACTGATATTGGTATTAATTCCATTTATTCTAATTCGTCCTTCCTAATATAAATCAATACTTACAACATGTA
>NC_090746.1:25344394-25374394 GCF_036898095.1 Palaemon carinicauda
TATATATATATATATATATATATATATATATATGTGTGTGTGTATATATATATGTATATATATATATATATATATATATATATATATATATATAGACATATATACATACATACATACATATATATATATATATATATATATATATATATATATATATATGCATATATATACTTACATACATATGTATTTGTTTCTCATATTCCCCTTTGAATTGTTTTGGTCCTCAGCAACCAACTCGTGCCTTTAACCTTCACCGTCCATCCCTCTATGTTTCTTGTTCTTTCAAGAAGATAATCCCAGCCTATCCCTTTAGCTTGACTCATAGTCCTTATTTTCAAATTAGGTCTTGGTCTCCCCACCCTGATAGAACCTTGCGGTATCCACGTAACTGTTTGTCTTAAAATCTTTTCTGAATGTAATCAAAGACCATGTACTCTGTATTCGTGATGCTCCTTTCCTTTTTATTACAAAGGTCTCAATTTTTTGAAACCATAGCGCTATTAATGATAAGTTTGATTAACATACCAAAATTCATTCTGAGATTAAAGTGTATGAATATAGGTTAACATAATCGTCACATGAGGCTGTTATCTGTATTATGAGAGCAACACTCGTTAATTTTAGCAGAAAGGACTAATTTACCCTTGTAACATGTAAAAACTTTTGTCAAGATCACTGGACCACTTCCCCCTCATCAGACATTACATGTAATCTTCATATAACAAGAAGTCCAGGTATACAGAAGATAGTAATTGAAGCTCATCAAACCCATACAGGGATTCTAAAGTGAATAGAATTAAATACTTTATATGTATTGGAAAAGGAAAGTGGGACAGCTATGTTCCGACCATTAGTCCGTTATGTATTAATGAACTGGTATTGTTGTGTCCAAAACTCAGTGATATGTTTCAGCGCTTCTTGAAACCCCGATGACAGAGCAGTCTCATTCAATTTGATTATTTTGCTTCTATTCATCATCAACTTTTCGGCTAAAGAAAACCAATTTGACGCTGTTAACTGTAAAAATAATTACCGTACGAGTTTCTAATATAACAAAAATCTCCCTCCAAAAGGAAACGAAGTGATCTGGGAAGCTAAGCATCCAAGTAACGTATAGCTACTTATTCCTCAATGCTAATTGATAAGAACTCATCACATGATTCACTGCAAACTATAAAATGTAACTATTTCTTTCATATGATGAAACATTTAGGAAAAGGACTCTCCTCCATGAATACAATGTGAAATAAATATTTTGGACGCTGGAATGCCGGCTTTCATTTCCGGGAAGTGACGGGTGGTTCCAGGAGAAACTTCCGATCGATCGTGGTTGAACAAAGGACTTTCATGGCGCAGTTGTCATCCACGTAAGTGGTATACATCATTGGTGAAATACCAGGGAACTGTACGGAATTTCGGTGCTTTGATATTTAAAAGTCGTACATTAAGATACAAAAACCTCCGGAATTACTCAACCTGTTTGATCGAGTTTTAATTTGCAAGGGTAATTCTTTTGTGGAAAAAATCTCATGGCTTAATGGTGCCTTGTATATTACACACGCAGACACAAACAATTAAATATATATATAATGTATATATATATATATATATATATATATATATATAATGTGTGTGTTTGTGTATGTTTGTATAAATTCGTATATATGCAGTATTGCAGTATGTATATATGTATGTATATATGTACTCTTATTTGCAAATTGTACATGAACACTATTCCTATTCTGAAAAAATAGGAAAATAAGAAGACAACCTGTTTCATTATTATCTGAAAATCATAATTGAAATCTTCATGAAAAGAAAACTACCAAGGGTGACCTCTTCATAAATTTAATCAAGTCCAGTTTTATGAAGTGAAAGAAGATCACTAACATATAGAAAACCCTTTAGCCGATTAACTGGAGGTTGATGACATATAATGTCTCCCACACGAGCCACGTTCCCACATAAAAAGAGACGTCGCCATGACTGATGATGCCATAATATAATGGATAACTGCTGGGGTAATATCTCTCTCTCTCTCTCTCTCCCTCTCTCTCTCTCTCTCTCTCTCTCTCTCTCTCTCTCTCTCTCTCTCTCTCTCTCTCTATCTCTCTCTCTCTCTCATATAAAAGGAAACTGATGAAAGTCTCAAAAATTGATAAACCTACTGTATGCCCTAAAGCTCATGAATAGAGAGCGTCAATCTTTTTTCAGAGAGATAACATCCCACAAAATGTTGATCATATACAGTGGATAGCAGTTCAGCTGAACTTTATAGTTACGGAATGGGAAAAAACGATCCAATTACGTTTCTATTCTAACATAAAGTGAAATGAAATCAATGGACAGAAGAACAAAACAAATGGAGGTTCTTTTCACCCTGGTCTCCCCCAAATCGCCAGCATTTAAAACAGAACGCCCTCAAATCTAAGGGTTCTTGAAAAATGCACACTTCTTAGGTCACCTGTAACTAGTATAAAGTATCAGACTGATGTTACATATGACTCGGGCTTAATATACCTTTGAGGTTTTATACCAATCATACAGAATTTCATCCTACTAATAAGGATAATCACAAAGATGTATCCCACCATTCACAGTTGATTGTACCTTAGTTCAACTATTTGCATAGGAGGCATAAATGGATTTATATAACTTTTAAACACACAGTCCATATATTCAACTCGATTTAAGCGATTTTCAAATGCAGGAGGCCAATGATAAAATAATAGTAGTCAATCTAGGAATAGGTCCTGTCACAATTTTACATTAATTTCATTATGCTGTTAATGACTTAATTAGTAGAGATCATTACCTCCATTTAGATCAATTAATTAGTGATGATCAGCAAGGGTAGAGTTTTATTTTGTACTCGAAATTTATCATGGGTAAAAGAATGTTTCATAATCAGTAATGAGTTCTGTCAAAAATCTGATCGAGTTATTGTTTCGCAGAGTGCAGTCACTAGACTGATTTATATTTATGCATAATTAGTAAAGGATGTACCTGAAAATATTAAGTGAACACTTTTACAGCCTATTAAGTTACGTGTGTTTCACCACGTTTACTTTTACCTCAAAACTTATCGTTACATAATCTCGACTTGCGGAAATTGAAATTATTATTGAAGTTTGATGTTATTTTACAGTAAAGAAGTTAATTGTCGTTAGCATTAACAAATCCAGAATTCGATAGAAACTTTTATATATTTCGGTTATCTTACATCACTGGCCAATTCTTTCCATTAAATAAAGCAATTTAGAGTAACAAAATTTTCATTCTTCTTAAATGCTTCCCCAAAAATTTCTGTGTACCTAAAGATAAAATTAAACTGAACAAAGTAAAAGAATTTTTTTGCAATTCTTGTGAGGTTCCACAAATAATTCGAAGTTTGTCCAAACAACCGCAGTTGCGTATGTGGCTAGGAATTGCTGTTCATGAATTACCATCCATTAAGCATAATATTATGACATTTGTGAAAAAGATAGTTTTAACTAGAGATGAATATAAGATTCATGTTAGAGCATTGGAACTCCCTTGGCAAGAACCAAATATATTGATTCCAGAACATTTTGCTTCTTTGAGGAAAAACGGTACCAAACTGAATATGAACTTAACACTGATGAAACTAGTTCATTATGCAATCGAAAATGAGTAAATCAATATTTTTATTACCAATCAAAACTAAAATAAATAAAGGAGGATCTGCTCTATCGAAAACAGATCTGTCACTGGAAAACATAACTTTCGATGACATCGCTTGAAAATCATGTCTGATTGGGACATGTATAGCGAGAAAATTCGATAATTTTTGTAGTACTGTCATTTTATCATGATTAAAAAGGTTAAGTGTAAGTTAGATCTACATGGTATACCGGCATATTTTTCGTCCTGTTATATTAGCTTGTATCCATAATAAAGACTTAGTAAACTAAGTATACAGCAAATAGCACTTTTATAATCAACGTGGAAAAGTTTGATATGCTTAAATATGAGAAATGAGTCCAGAACTTTGATGTTCCTTTTAAAGTCCAAATTCTTATACTTACTTCCGGTCGACAGGATGCTGTAATTAACACGTAACATTTTCTATTGGAACCTACGAACCATGGTTAATTATTATTGCATAACAAGGATCTGGGTTGGAATCGGTATTAATTTCAATTACGTTGTCGTGTCGCAATTAATACATTTAATTTTTAAGCCCACTGGACAGAGTGAAGAGTCCCTTATTAGATCATAATATAATTCATCATCTGTTGTCAGTGAAATTACATCTGAAATAATTTAACTATGAGTTTGATTATTTGTATCCTTTTTTTTATATAAATGTGTTGATATATTTCCTCCCTTTTTCCTTTTGTTATCTCTCCCATATAATAAAGAGCAAGTGTCTAGTTATATATATATATATATATATATATATATATAGATATATATATATAGATATATATATATATATATATATATATATATATATATATATATATAATCTTTCCAGTCACGCTAAGCATCATTGTCAGACGTGTAACTACTCGGTATCTCCCCGAGGGAGGGTAAGTGGCCGAGAGAGTAGTCATACCTTTTGAGACTGTGTACCCCGAGAGGTACTCTTGGAAACCACAACCACAATCAGTTAGGAAAGGGTGAGGGGTTGGGAAGGGTGAGGGGGTGGGAAGGGTTAAATCTGTGTATGTGCTTATCCGTATAAATATTTAGCCGCCATTGACGGTTCGCGTACACTAGTAGAACATAGAGTACTTATATAAAACCTATAAGTACTCTAGTATAATAGAAATCGCAAGCCTCATATTTATTTGAAAAAGTGAGACTTATTATTGGAGTTATAAGACTTACCGAGTTATTAAAGTGGTGAGCGTGATCTCCTTATTCAATTACGGTAAAGTTTCGGATTATGCTTTTATTGATGTGTTGAGTAGGATAGATGTATTCTAGAGTAAGATAATGTCTGGAATATTTTTTAAATCTGATAAAAATTTGTATAATCTTATAAATATTAATACTTTTCGACTCACCATCTTCCGCTTCACGGTTCATAGTTCTCAGCCATGTAGGCCTGGGACTTTTTACTCTTCTGGTGCCATGTGGAGACCAGTTAAACGTTTGGTGAACGAATCTTTCTCGGGGAGTGCAAAAGGCATGCCCAAACCATCTCCAACTACCCCTCACCATGATCTCATCCACATTCGGCAGTCGAGTAATCTCTCTTATAGTTTAATTTTTAATCCTATCCTGCTATTTAACTCCCAAATTATCAATTAGTCTTTTAATATTATCGGGCAATCTTGAAAGCATGGAAGTGATATATTTCTGGACACTAAATCATATCGTCGAACTATGCATTTTAGGCAGAATGGATTCTCTGCTGTGTAAAATGTGTGCCGTCAGGAGTCAGTATAAATGTATTATGGGAATTATTTCATGGAACGAATATTTTTTTTTGTATTACATGATGCTCCAATTTTTTAGAATTTTTTATCTGTGTAGGATTTCATGACTACTGTTGTTTCAACAATATCCCTATTTTTTCGTTAGTGGTGGCTGACGATATAAAAGGGAAAAGTCACTTATCATTCTCCCTTTGTTATATAAAAAAGGAGAAGACTCATTAGCATCTCCTTGACTCCTTTACCTTATGTTTATTTTAGTGCTTTGGGGATAATATCTTTTTGTTCTAATATATATATATATATATATATATATATATATATATATATATATATATATATATATATATATATATATATATATATATATATATATTGTGTGTGTGTGTGTGTGTTTGTGTTTGTTTCTGCATGCACACGCGTGTTTATATTTGTCTGTATTTTACACAAGCGTGTGTCAGAAGTAAAGCAGTTAATTGCAAGTGGCAACGAGTGGTGAAACTCCCTAACGGAATAAATCAATCGACTCTAAATAAATGAAGAAAGAATCTCCCCAAAATTGGCCAAATTAGGGACGTCCCTGAATGCTCCACCGAAATTGGTTGATACACCATTCTGACGGACTTCATCCTAAAAAGTGAATGACTTGGGCGTCCGTTCTGCTGACAGCTGACAGCGACAGGGTGATGGTTCTTGTTTGCTGGCGTCATGACATCGCTCAAGCCTTTGACAGTGTTTTTCTCGGTTTCCTGCCGACTGTCGGCCAGAATTTGCCATTCGGGGAACAGCTCTTCGGGATCCTGATGAAGACATGACGGGGCAGAAGCCAGCAATTAAGGGATTGGGGGAAACGGATAATTGTTGGCACTTTTACTTGACAAATTGTTCTGAATTTGTTTCCTGTGCGTTTGATTGAGTTACCATTAGATCAAGAGATACGAAGCAGTTAGAAAAATTTAAAGAATGATTCTTTGTATATTTTAAGAATGAAAGTTGAAGTGATATGTTATGACTCGAATTCCTTTTAAATTTGTCAATCCCCTTTAGATTCACTTACATTAGTGATTTAGTCATTGTTGTATGAATTTTAATAGCCTGAGAAAATAGTTACATAAGGGTTTGACCCATATAGACGGATAATGAGACGTCGGAATATGGGTTTTCTTCATTTATTATAAAAGGTTCGTTCATAAGTACACCGTACACAACTACCCTCTCAGGTGAGAGACTTGTCAACTCGAGCGTCCAAAGGCAACTAAATTCCCTTCGCTACCAAAATGCAATCTTGTACAACATTATGCTGAGATAATTTTTTTGGAACACCCATGAATATTGAGTTCATTTACCTTGACGTACAACACCTATCTATGTACATGAATTAGGACATTACTCCCCCCCCCCCTGTTCCTCACTCGGGAGGAGGTGCGCACTCGCCCTCACTAGGGTATGATATATGGAGGACACTCCGACCTGGAATAGGCATGGCATGTACTAAACAAAAATGCAACAAAAATATATATATAGAAATCACCCAATCAATAACACTTTTTCAACAAAAATAAATAAAAAATGAAATATTGCATGTAAAAATGTACACTATACAATATGAATAATTCCACTCATTTCTTCTTAAGACCTCTGCAACTAAAATACAGAATTCCCGAAGTGAAAAAAAAATCATAACATCAGTTTTACACAACCTCATCAATAACCTCCTTCTGGTGTCGGGCAATGGTAGGAATAGATATTCCTTCATCCCCCGATTTTACTTGTCCAGGTTTACGGCACAATTTCGCAACACAAGTCGCCACCACCGTTTCTCCATTTAATTAAATCACTACAACACTTGCACTTGCAACTTTCAACCAGTGGCCACTAGCTGTTTTCCCAAGAAAACTATTCATCTTCCCGCCCTACTCTTATAACATTAAGCATAAGGTATTCACATCTACACGTTCTCTAAAACTGCCGTTCTCTAAAACTTTTAATCCAGCAGGCTCTTGCCATTCGGTAACCGCCCTGCTCCAGCAACCAGGAATCATATAATACATGAATAATACAGCATCCGACTGACTGATCTCACCTGACCTATTTAACCTCTGATTGTTTTTAGGTTCTCTCATCAATGTTATACGTATTTCCATACTCGGCAAAACTACCACAACATTTTATGTATATATTAAGCATCAACATAAGAACACATTGTTATCATCAAGATTATTCAAAACACGTCAAAAGAAGAAATGAGGTCTGTTCAAACAACAACAACAACAGGAAAGGAAAAAAAAATTCTACTCATCAGCTCTAGGAATGTCACGTATGCAAGGATAAGGAGGAATACTTTCGAAAACTACCTCTTCAGGTACCACATGTATGTGTGCCTGATGATTTCCAGACACTGCGCCATTAATAATGCTTTGTATCACAACTGTTAGATTTAATCATCTCTACTCTGCATAGACCCAAATACGCTGGCTCTAGTTTGTGTTTCCTAGGTTGTAATCGTTTCAAATACACACGCTAGCCCACAAATAACTTTAACAGTGCGGTTTTGAACCGACCATTATACTTTGAGCTGTGTTCTTTATTACCTCTTTTCAAAAACCTTTCAGTGGTGTTCATTGCTCTTATCAATAAATTTAATAAATATACACGGTATTGCTTAGTTGAATAATTTGGTAATTGTTGCGAATTAATGAGTACCGTATATGGTAACACAGGATCCTGTCCATACACTAAAAAGAAAGGCATGTCCCTGAGCGAAGCATTATATGCAATGTTCAAAGCTAGCTCAGCTGTAGGAAGCATGGTGTGCCAATGAAGGGGGTCATCAATCACTAAGTAACGTAAAATTCGCACTACTTCCCCAATATGCGATTCTACTAAGCCATTTGCTGAAGGTCTATATGCGGTCACTGAAAAGTGTTCAATTTTCATCAAGTCCATGACCGTTTTCACCACCTTATTTATAAACTCAAGACCATTATCACTTATCAAAATTTTCGGGCAACCAAACCTAGTAATGAAAGAGCACAGCGCCTGGGCTAATGAATTTGCCGATTTATCCAACATTGCGTAAGTATGAGTGTACCGAGTAAATGCATCCACAAATACACATATAGTAGGAAATGGTCCTACTACATCTATATGCACTCTATAAAATTTAATAGGAACCACAGACCACTTTCTGGCTTCCGATACAGTGTTTTTATGTTCTTTGAAACAGTTACAAGCATCACAACCTTTTATATAATTCTTTATAGATTTTTTCATTCCTAACCAAAAGAAGGATTCACGTGCTCTCCTTAATGTTCTATCAATCCCTAAATGCTCTGCATACGGACATGCATGTACAATGTGGATGGCTCGTTTAATTAAAGAGGGAGGAAGAACTACCCGTGCACAAAATTCCCCTCCCCCTCTTCTCGTAAGCACAATATAAGATATCAACTCTCGATTCCCCTTTAATCACTGATCGCACTCTTTCCATCCATTCCCCTTTTTTCTGCCGCTCTCAGACTTGTTTTATGTCCCAGCCTCCCAAGTCAATCACACCCGTATCATCAGGGCCTTCATTCTGGACTCCCCTGGTCATGTCCTCGGCCACCCACATATATTCACTCTCGCCGCTCGTATCTCTCTCTCTCTCTCTCTCTCTCTCTCTCTCTCTCTCTCTCTCTCTCTCTCTCTCTCTAACATCTGTAACTCTCTCCCTCTCTCTGTCTCCGCTATCGTGTTCGGTTTGTTGCTTGGGGGAAATCACACCCCGTTCTCTATTTTCTCTATTTTGTTGGGAGTCTTCAATATTTTGGTTACGTTCTTCGTTCCTCTTTTGTGCCGTAGTTGTTAGCCCTATTACTGCACCTCTAGAGAAAGCATCAGCTACCTTGTTAGCTTTACCTTCTATGTGGTGTAAACCTTTTATATTAAACTCTGACAATCTCTCTATCCATCTCGCTTGTCGAGAGGTCAAATAATCGACTGACCTAATAAAAAGAACCGATGCCTCTCTAGAACCCAAAGAGTAGCCAAAGGCTCTTGATCGAATATAGTATAATTTTTTTCTGCCCCTTTTAACGCCCGGGAAGCAAAACAAATAGGTCACTCTGTCTTTATCATCTCATTGAGAAACTACGCCACTTATAGCTACGCTACTCGCATCTGTTGTCACTAAAAACGAGCGATCAAATTTAGGATATGAGAGTAATTCATTGCTAGTTAAGGCAGCTTTCAAATGGTTTAAGGCCCTTTATTCTCCCCCTCCCCAATTTATTGCTTTTTGTTTCTTTAAAGCATCTAAGGGTCTCGATATCTCTCCAAAACCTCTTATGAATTTACAGTAATACCCAGCGAGCCCTAGAAATCCAGCTACTTCCTTAGAGTTACGTGTCCTGGGGAAATCTCTAATAGCGTTACTTTACTGGCGCAGGGTTGGATACCTTCTGGGGTTATTTTGTGACCTAAAACTTTGACCTGTTTACAGAAAAAATTGTACTTTGACAAATTTATTTTCATACCATTACGTCGCAATGCTTCTAAAACTTTACGAATAATTTTATTATGTTCCTCGGCCGTTTTCCCTGTAATTATGATAGTCTAAATAAACAAGAACATTATGGCTAGTCAAGGGAGACAAAACTGCCATCATTACTCTAGAAAAATGACTTGGATAATTTTTAACACCTAAAGGAAGAAAATTAAACTGAAATAATTGATCATTAGCTATAAATGCCGTTTTACATTTACTGTCTTCCTGAATGGGTATTTGATAGTATCCAGATTTTAAATCAACAGTTGTAAAATATATACTATCCCGCACTTTCACAAGTAATTTTTCAATCGAAGGCAATGGAAATGCATTATCCTTAGTGACTGCATTCAACTTCCTGTAATCAACACACAATCTTACCGAGCCATCCTTTTTCCTAATAGCTACAATTGGAGAAGCTCAGGGGGATTCGCTCTCCTCGATTATCCCTTGTTCCCTCAATTTATTAGTTTCCCTTTCTATCTCTCCTTGGAAATGAATGGGTACCTTATAAGGCCTTGACCTGATCGGCTCCGCCTGCCCAATTTCAATGCTAAAGGGAAATCGATCAAGCCTCCCAGGTGGCTCATCTCCAATTGCAATTACATTGGAATAATTATTGACAATGTCACTAACTACATGTTGATATTCTGATGGACATAATTTTTGAAATTGCATAATCTAATTCTGAGTGCTTTTTTCTGTGCAGGCTGGAGTTGTGGCTTCCAACATCCCATTATAAGCAATTTCACACAACTCTAAGTCACACACAGAATTACTTCCTAAACTAACTCTTTTATTTTACAAATTACCTATTGTTATATCAGCTCTGTTCTCTTTTATTTCTGTCAAGCCCTCTTAAGATTACATGCGCCCAATTGTCATGGGGTTTAACAACGACCTTGGTTCCTTCCGGATGAGGGCGACACGGGGTCACTGATATGTTTATAAGTGTCTGGGGGAGACAACATTACTCCTCTCTCAGGTAGAGCTGTTACTTTACTTACATGTCTCTCAGAGTTCACACACAGACTTACCACCTCATGACTTTCTATCGGCAAAATGTACCCTCCTGCTATTACTGTTATTGTATCTTTTCCCCCAAAAATGCAAATTTGATTATTAGAGATAAAATCAATTTGCAAAATAGCCTCGATTCCTGGAATTCCCAAGGTGAGCAAGACAAAAAATTCATGTGTAAACTTCACAGACCCCACCTTAAAGTTGACGATTGTTATATGGTTTATGTGTAGTCTATTTCCTCCTGGCGTGTCAAGAACGATAGATGCCGCCGACTAGTGGGTTTGATAAGAATCTTTTTTCAATCGGTGAAACACTGGCTCCTGTGTCGATTGGTGCACAAATGGATTTATCTTGCAGGTCAACCTTAACTGCTAACATTCCTAGACGGCCATTACGAGATATGGTGCACTGGCTAATGACCTCAGCTGCAATGCCGCTGCTCCCTAGTGCTGCGGGGACGAGGTTGGGGGTACCGATGGAGGTCCCAGTGCCTGTTCTGTCACCACGTCCGTCGTCATCACCGCTTCCTCGGCTACTGCTTGTGAGGCCATGTGGGGGGGGGGGGGGGGGCTTTGAACACCCTTGTCTCCCCCTTCCACTTGTTTCCTTTTCTTCCGATGTTTGGCAGGGGGAGGTGTGTGTGTGGCACAGCCCGCCCGCCCTTGCCGTTTTTTGGCTACGCACTCTCAAGATAGATGACTGTAGGCCTGGCAAGTGTAACAGCAAGGTGATCCTCTGGTGGGGCACTCCACTCATCGGTGCCCCTCTCCCCCACACTGCCAGCATCTAATTTGCTGACTGCGTTCCCCTTTACCTTTCTTCGCGGGTCGAGTGCCTCTCCTGGCTGCCAACTTCTCTGAATAGGGCCAGTTATTCCCAGTCATTTTTTCTTCTGGCAAATTTTCTAAAAGGTTTTGAGATAGCTCACTACGTCTGCTAACAAGCGATTGTCATCGAACAAATAACCACATAAATTGGGGTTTACTAATCTATGAATATGTTTACGGGCAATTGCTTTTTAATCACCTTATGGGAGATTGGCACTACGGGTAGCAAACGAATTGCAATCCCGAAAAATGTGAGTTGCAAAACTAAGAGTGGATTCACCTTCCTGTATTTTGGGTTTGTAATTTTCTTTCATGTGTCCCTTTCTCCATCAGGCAAGGCATACTTCTCAATTAAACGTCGTTTTGTTTCATATAAATTCTTCAACTGTCTTGCGGCCAACACATTACCTCCATTGCAGGAGCATCTTTCAGCAATCTAATTACTTGAATAGCTTTATCTCTTTCCGACCACCCATATGTAGCTACTTCAAAGTCTCTCAAAAACACTTCATTCGATTGAAACTCTTCGTTAGGCCGTTGATCATCAAAAGGCCTAACACTTGCCTGGAGTTCTGGCTAATTTGCTAGGCCTACTTGCCCCCTCAGAAAAATTTAGATTTGAGTTCTGTGTTGATATCGTATTCTATCCCATTTGGAGCGATGCATCCTTTTGTCACGTTGTGATCTTGTTGTCCCTGCCTTTTCTCCGAAATTAAAGTTTCTGCTCTTCCATCCATGCCTTTTTTCATTTTTCTCTGAGGAAGTTTAAGATTCCACTGTTGCAAAGGGGTTGATGTCGAGTTTTCAAGACTAAATAAGTGGCTTTCTCGGCCCTTCAGTATATGTAGACTTGAAAACTAGAGTGGTCCCTGATTCCAGTTCATCTGGAACGGCAATACTCCTCACAACAGTTTGAAGTTTCGTGGCTCTAGCATCCTTTTTCCAGGGAAGCATCTTTTGCACTTCCATCCAGTGTATTGTACCAACCGTGTGTCACACAATTGTACATAATTCCTTTTGTATATATTATGCTTGTATCTTCGCTCTTCCCTCGCACTAAAGCGAACATGAAAATTCATGTCTGGTTTTCCTCTGTAACATTGTCACTTTCTCGGACATGTATTTTCCTGTTGCCTTGAGGTTTTGTATATAAAGGAGAGTGTTCCTTAATAAAAAAACTCAGTCGATTGCTTCCTGCCTTTGAGTCACAACCTTCTCTCTTGGCTCGTCACATTGGTGGAGGGGAGGGGAGGCGGGAGGAGCGAAGATACAAGCATAATATATACAAAAGGAATTATGTACAATTGTGTGACACACGGTTGGTACAGTATGCATGCCTTGTCATTTCGAAATACGGGACTTGGACATGTTTCTTTAGGCTATAATGTATGAGTTATGTCTTGTGGCTGTTTGTAAACTTTTATCCCTTTGTTATACTTTACATTTTTATTTTACACCACTGATATTGGTATTAATTCCATTTATTCTAATTCGTCCTTCCTAATATAAATCAATACTAACAACATGTAGTTTAATATAAAGACAATCACATATCGGTCCCTTATTTCCTTTTGCAAATGTTTGCTGAAATAATGATTTTCTTGTACTAATGAACTCATATCTGAATAGGTGATTATTTGTTTGTCAAATTATTTTTTGAAGAGTATGTTATATTGACAAAAAATATTCATCCATAAACCAATATGTGTCCTTTTGCAGTACGCTAACCTCAACAATTCTCTTAAAGGTTTGAAAGAAACAGCCTCAGACAGACAAGGCCATACTTATAACACATTTATAATGATAACTTGAAGAAAACTATTTTGATCCTTTTTACGAAGTTTGTATAGCGAAGGTTGAAAATCCCTTGTCATTGGGCCTTAAATACAATATATATATATATATATATATATATATATATATATATATATATATATATATATATATATATATATATTATTACAATGTAATTGCAACATATAGTCACAGTGGAGCAAAGTCATAAGCAATTCATGAATGCTTTGTTCGATAGTCCATTGCATAATATTCTTATATGTGCTTTTTATTGCATCATGAATTGTCCCATGGTGCTTTTTCCCTGAAAGGTAATCCACTTTCCCCTGCATCACACATAACTAATGGATCTCTCTCTCTCTCTCTCTCTCTCTCTCTCTCTCTCTCTCTCTCTCTCTCTCTCTCTCTCTCTCTCGTTGCCAATATTTTATCTTATTTTGAAATGCCCGGGTTTTGAATTACTAACTCCGTATTATTAATTTACATCGGCCATCTTTCTTGTGAAATATTCAAGATGTTTTCTAAAGGCCTTCGGGTTTCTTATTAGCAGAATAGAATATTAGAATAAACACTTTATCACTCCCAGAGTTCCTAAAGTTTTGTGTGCAAGTTTGTATGTGTACATGTGTGTGAGTGGAGGCATGCGTGACTCACGCTGAGATAAAATACAAATTAGGTCATATTTGATGTCTTAGGCCACCTATACTCTTCCAAACTTACTTGATTATTCCAGAGATAAGTCTTTTTGTTTTCTCAAAATATTTTACATACTAACTTAATGTAAAGTCTTTTTGTATGTAGTGATAGGCTCATTAATGTTGACTGAAATTCTCCAAATCTTGTAAACCCAACGCCCATTTTTTTTTAAAGTGTTTTTTTTATAGATATTTTCTTATTATACTAAAGTTACGGTATTTTTTACTTCTTGTATGAACGAATTGGTTCATGTGCACGACACTAAGGTGGAACATTAACTCTTTCGTTTTGCCTCCAATAAACTTCTTTGTCTAAAGTTACCCCTAAATGAGTTGAATCACAGATAAATCTTTTCAAGGAGTTTTTCAGGAAAGGTATTTGGTGCAAAGCGAGTTCTCTTTTACGAAGAGACTCGAAGTCTACAGCTTTGCCTTCAAAGGGGCTTCCACTTTAGGTTGTGCGCTCGCAGGTCACGTAAGAGCGGTTTTTGTATTAGATTACAGGAGAGAAAGAAAGTCATGTAAGTGGTAATGAGAACTTTGCTCGATTTGTCTCTGGTAATGTTGTGTGACTTCTTACCTCAAACTTTATTCCTTAGTTTTAGTGAAATTTCATGAAGTTATTTTACTAATTTTCTCGTGTTTTGAATTTTATTAGCACTTTTATTTTATTGAGGAACCATGTGAGAGTATTGAGCATTTCATGCCCTGTCTACGTCAGAAATCCTGAGTAAAACTGTAGCTGGTAATGATAATTAAATCTATTACTCAAAAATTTCTCCAAATATTACATAGTGCATCTTAGATTAACAATCATTACCTTTTATGATGTGCATTTGTTTTGAAATGAAATTGGTATCAATATATTCTTTCTTATTTATAGACTACTGTATATTTTGGTATTTTTCCAAATGTTTACAAGAGAAACTTATTAGAAGCATTTATGTTGAAACGTTCAAATACGCTTCTTTCTTAATGTTGACAAATTTTATTTTTTCGAAGAGAAGTACTTACAAAAAATAATTCTTGTGTATAAAATTCTTTTCCAAATCTCAGATCTGGCTTTGTAGAGAATCGGCTGGCATAGTGAACGTGGTTTGACTCCGATTTTCTGTATAAAATCTGTATGTTGAAAGGAATGTGAGCAGAAGAGTCAAAATTAGCTTACATTTTCTTATGTCAGATGGATAAGTTGAGGTCTTACTTCTGTATCGAGATCTAATGCCATGTCAAATCCTGGCCTGGGAAGATGCTCTTATATATAATTCCCCTTAAGGTATAAAGTTTTCTTTTTCTTCTTCTTCTTCTTCTTAAGGTAGTGTCTTCGATATTAGGAAATAAGTTGGTTAAAAAGATATATATATATATATATATATATATATATATATATATATATATATATATATATATATATATACGTATATATACATATATACATTTATATATATGTATATATATATACATATATATACATAGATACACATATATGTATATATGTATATACATATATATATATATATATATATGTATATATACATATACATTTATACATATATATATACATATATGTATACATATATACATATACAGTATGTATACATATATATACATATATATACATATATGTATACATATATACATATATGTATACATATATACATATATGTATACATATATATATACATATATACATATATATATATATATATATATATATATATATATATATAATCATTATAATTATTACTAGCCAAGCTACAACCCTAGTTGGAAAAGCAAGATGCTATAAGCCCAAGGGCTCCAACAGGGAAAAATAGCCCAGTGAGGAAAGGAAATAAGGAAATAAATGATGAGAATAAATTAACAATAAATCATTCTAAAAACAGTAACAACGTTAAAACAGATATGTCCTATATAAACTATTAACAACGTCAAAATCAGATATGTCATATATAAACTATAAAAAGACTCATGTCAGCCTGGTCAACATAAAAACATTTGCTCCAACTTTGAACTTTTGAAGTTCTACTGATTCAACTACCCGATTAGGAAGATCATTCCACAACTTGGTAACAGCTGGAATAAAACTTGTGTAGTATTGAGCCTCATGATGGAGAAGGCCTGGCTATTAGAATTTACTGCCTGTCTAGTATTACGAGCAGGCTAGAATTGTCCAGGGTGATCTGAATGTAAAGGATGGTCAGAGTTATGAAAAATCTTATGCAACATGCATAATGAACTAATTGAACGACGGTGCAAAAAATTAATATCTAGATCAGGAATAAGAAATTTAATAGACTGTAAGTTTCTGTCCAATAAATTAAGATGATTTTAAAGGAGTCATACAAATTTAAAGAAACATTATCAATACTGAGATCTGGATGTTGAGGAGCCACCGTCCTTGACCTACTTACAATCATACTTCGAGTTTTGTTAGGATTCAGCTTCATACCCCATAATTTGCACCATGCACTAATTTTAGCTAAATCTCTAAGGGATTCACCAACCCCAGATCTATATTCAGGGGATGGAATTGATGCAAAGAGTAGCATCATCTGCATATGCATCTGCATATATTTATATATATATATATATATATATATATATATATATATATATATATATATATATGTGTGTGTGTGTGTGTGTGTGTGATTTATTAGTAGTGTTTAGAAAGTGAAGACATGTCTCAAGACAAACAAAATTCCAGTTACGTTTCAGGAAAAGACGAAAAGAGTATTTTTGTTTGTTCATCTGATATCTTGTGCCGACAAGTGTTTGGAACCCCTTCTTCAAGTTAATGATCGTCGGAGGTACAATTGTTGGACGATGGAATTACACTGCAGTATAAAAGCCATAAACGCAAAAATAAAAAGTTCAAAAATATTTTTAAACCTCGAAATCCAATTGTAAAAGAAAAGGCTGAAATTTTTCTAGTTATTCCAGAGTTCTACATTTAACAAAAATTAAATATAGAACCCTTGGTGTGGAGTGTAAAAAAATATCGTGATGCTTTTCGTATATTTCTGTTTGTACTGAAAAGTACATTATGTCTTTTGTTTACTTTGGTGGTGGTTGGAACTATAGGCATTTGTTTAATGGTAATTTGTTTTTTGGCTATAGGATAATTTGTGACTTTGTTTACTATTGAGCCTGAATAGTTCTTTAAACTGACTGTTTGACAGTTAAATATCCACTCACTGCCTTTTGAGTATATATATTCAGCGGTCCAGAATCCAGGGAGAGGCAGATTTCAGTAAGACAGATTTCCAGCGGGGGAGTCAGAGACCAACGCAGAAAGCAGTCCGGAACGGATATGGCACCCGAACAGGGACTTATTGGTTAATTGCTAGTTGTTGCCGTTTCTCCGTCCTTTGTTTTCTTATCCGCTCGGCCATTTGAAATAGTTTTGGTGATTTAAGGTTGTTTTTAACAACTGGTTACTTTTACTTAGAGGTCTTAACGACTTTTCATTGTGCCCCTTGAGCAGTTTTCTGTCGGGAGGTCTAGTTCAATTTTTTTGAGTGAGTCATTTGTGACTTTCTAGATTATATTGATTTCATTAGGTTTGTAAGGGGATTTCAGGTATGTCAAAAGACTTTAAATTTCTGATTAGCTCTAGGGCTAACTATCGAGGACAGGTCAACCGTATTCATTCTGAATTAAACAGCGTTGGTAATAACACTCTTCAGGAGAGAGACTGCCTTGTTAGTAAATTGAAAAGACTCAAGGATGAGTTTGAAAAGGCCGACTCGGTCATTCGAACCCTGAAATGGGAATAAAACTCAGAGGATGAGACGAAAGCCATAGCTGAAAATGACAAAGAAATTGAAGAATGTTGTAAGTATGAAGATAGGATCAATGAATGGTTGTGTACTCTGTCTCATCTGGCTACATCCAGTCCAAATCCTTCCAGTCTGGAAGTTTCTAGAAGCACATTGAGCAGCATGCTTAAGAGCGCAACTGCCCCTTTACCTAAATTCACAAGTGAAGAGGGAGAGGATCTTATTAGGTTTTTTCAGCAATTTGAAGATACGACGAAACGCTTCAATTATTCTGACTACGATAAATTCTTACTTTTGAAACAGCAAATTTCAGGGCGTGCCTTGTCTTTGATAAATTCCCTGGACAGCATACAGCATTCTTATAACGTAGCAAGAGAGCTTTTGTTGAATGCTTTAGCCTCTCCCGTCACTAGAAAATTCAACGTCATCAAACAAATGTCGAATCTGAAACTTGATTACAATACAGAACCGTTTGAGTACATAGGGAAAATTAATTCTATTTGCGCATCCATTAGCGCTTTGAAAATAACCTCAGAGGATATTTTACAGTATTTTGCCTGGCATGGTTTAAATGAGAACTTCCAATCTCATTTAATTCATATCACCAACGAAACCAGTCCATCTTTGAATCAGATAGCAGATAAATTTTTTGAAGCCACTGAAAGGTATTTAACCAGTCAACGACAATATAAAATTAAGCAGAAAGCAAGAGAACTTTGTCCTAAGAAAGCTACGAGTTTTGCTGTAAATGTTAATTACCAAACAGGCCCGTCACTCAACGTTTTCAAAGTGTGTCCTTTATGTAATGAGGATGGGGACTCCTCTCATCCCATTCACAAGTGTGAAAAATATCCTGAACCTAGGTTAAAAATCAACAAGCTAAGAAATTTGAAGGCTTGTATAAAATGCGGCAGGTTGGATCATAATGAGGATACCTGCAAATTTCACTTCCGGAAGCGTTGCGATTGTGGCGCTTGGCACTTCAAATTTCTATGCATGAGCCAAGAAAGCAGTGGAGTCCTGAGGGATAGTGGTCAAAGTAATGTAGAATTGAAAAAGGAAAATTCTAAACAAAGTGATCGAGTTGTGAAGGAGAGTAATTCAAGCATGATATTTGTTGAGAAATTTTCTGAGTCGTTCAAAGTCACAGACTGTAGCCATGCAATACTCCCTACCTTTTCTTGCATTCTTCAGGGAGAGACAAAGATTCGTTGCATGAGGGACAGCGGGCGTCAGTCAAACTTCATATTAGAGGAAAGGGCAAAGTATGAAAACTTGCCTGTCATAAATTCTGATCTCAGAATCAAAATCAATGGATTTAACTCTTCCAAAGTTTATCATACTAAGGCTTACAAAGTGCTTTTGACGATTGGAGATCGTATTTACGAGATTGAAGCAATGGGTGTGCCATCTATTCACACTTCATTGAAATTGCCTGGCTTGCAGAAAATTGTTCGGGAATTTATGAAGAGGGGTTATTCTTTGGCTGATGACTTCTTGAAGGACGGAAAAGATGAAATTAATAACTTAGATTTTATTCTTGGGTCAAATTTTGCTTATTGTCTTCCTGAAACAACTGTTTCATTTGGGGGTAATGAGAATGATGCACCGTCGGTTTATTCCTTGACTGCCGCAGGTGTAATGCTAGTGGGTAACACAGATCAAATTAGGAGCAATTTGAAGCACCTCCCTCCTTGCTTTGGGGAAGAACAGACAAAAGCTAAAGTGCCTTTGTATACATGTGAGGATCTTGCCCTTTCAAGTCAATTCTTTAGATCCTCTCCTAAATTGTGATGACCTGACAGAAAGTGAAGGCAGGATAGCAATAGTGAAGATGCGGGGAGAATCAATTATGCTAACTCGGAAAGAGCTACTCAAGAGATCCTTGATAAGTGTTGTACAGATACCTTAAATTATGACACTCAAATATTTCCCGGTAAGGTAGTTGGAAACGAAAGAATGATAAATTATGTTCTTCAAAATACAAGGCGTAATGAAGACGGCAGGTTAATCATGCCACTAATCTGGAATCACAGAGTGAAGCATTTGCTAGGGCAAAATAAAACTCTAGCTACTAAAATTCTAAATTCAAATTTCCAAAGATACTCTAAGGGTGATGGAGTAAAGTTGAAATTAATCGACTAATGCTTTAGAGAGCAATCTGAACAAGGCATTATAGAAAGAATTGACAACTTTGATCAGTACTTGGAGGAAAATCCAATTCACAGTTTCTTGGGCCACATGGCAGTATTTAAACTAGAGCGTGACTTTACAAAATGTCGAGTAGTATTTTTATCTAATGTGAAAATAATCCTTTACAAGGAGTAACCATGAGTCACAATCAAGCTATGTTGAGTGGACCTTGTTTAAACCAAAAGATCACCACAGCTTTATTACAGCTACGCTTTGATTCCAAACTCCTGTGTTTTGATATTAAAAAAGCCTTTCTCAACATATGCCTCTCTGATCTAGATTCCAGCAAGGTACTTTTTCTATGGCATCGTAATGTACAAAAAGGAGATTACAGTATTGTTGCATATCGTAGCTTAAGACTTCCATTTGGTCTTGTTTGTTCCCCATGCATATTATTACTTGGACTATATAAAATTTTGATGATTGACACTGATGATGATGACCAGGTAAATTTGCTTAAAAGACACATTTATTCATTAATATATATGGATAATGGCAGTATTACTGCAAATAATAGTGAAAAATTGAAGTGGGCCTTTCAAGAGTTAAAAGGAATATTTGAGCCCTATAAATTTTATCTTCAGCAGTTTGTAACAAATGATACTGAAATTCAAGAGGAAATTGATAGCAGCTCTGGAGAGAAAACTAGCAGATCAGTCAAATTATTGGGGCTCTTATGGGATCAAGTTGATGAGACCCTATCCACTAAGCCTCTAGTTTTAGATGGTGAGGCAAATACAAAGAGGAATGTTTTGAAAACTATTGCCAGTCACTATGATGTATTTGGCTTTACTTTGCCCATTCTGAATCGAGCACGACTCTTTCTACATAAATTACAATGTGATTCGTCCTATACCTTGGACTCCAAATTGCCGGATGTAGAAATTAAAGATAGGAAAAACATATGTCGACAAGCAAATTCCTCTCCCAGCCTCGGAATTAGAAGATTTGTTGGCCAGAGAAATGGAGAATATAAACTGATTGCCTTTACCGATAGTAGTAAGGATATATACGGAACTGTTATCTTCATTCAGGATACCCAGTCATTAGAAGTGAACTTTGTTCTAGCTAAGAACCGTTTTGTGAACAAGCAATTATCTGGGAAGAGCATCCCTTCCCTTGAGTTTTAGGCCATTACTTTTGGTGCAGAAGTGTTAATAGATACCTATAAGGAATTAACTGGGCCCTCATGTGTTGAAGCAATCAACATCAAAGAACTCCATTTGTTTTCTGATAGCTTGGTATCCTTATCCTGGATTAATTCCTATTGTTATAAATTAGATAAGATGCATAAACACAGCACCTTTATTCGTAATAGGTTAGAACATTTAAGTACCTTGTGTGAGACGTATCCTATAAGATTTCAATTTGTTTCAGGTATTGAAAATCCAGCTGACCTTGTCACTCGTGTAGCTTCATATAAAACTACCATTAAGTCTAATTTCCTCTCTGGGCCAGTGCTTTTGAAAGAATCTGCTAACTTCTATTTAAGTTGCTGTGATATAATCAATATCATTGTACCAAACCCCAGGGCTAAACCAGTGGATGTTTTTCCGGAGAATTATAATCAAATTAATTTCGGCTCCACCAAAGAAGAATGTGCAGAACATTTAGCTTCAACAGGCGGGTGTTCTAGGTCTTTCAAATCCGGCCAAATTACTACTGGTGCAACCGGTAAGGGAGAACCGGAGCACTTGGTGACTGTGAACAAGTTCTCCAGTTTGTCTAGGCTTGTATCTGTACATAGGTACGTGTTTAAGTTTATTGGGAGCCTAAAAGGCAAACTTTACTCCAGGTATCCTGAGAGGTATGGAAACCTGAGAGTTCTTGACGAAAACTTGTATGCCAGGGCAATGAATTACCTTTATTTTCCAGAGATATTCAGGTATTTTGACAGTGATTCTAAGTTCGTTAAAGATATCCCAAACATTGTTAATCAACTCAATGTATATCCTGATAATGAGGGAATTCTAAGAGTGAAAGCAAATTCTCAAGATGGAAAATTGATGAGAATTACAGATTTTCTGTTTTGCTTCCTAAGAATAGCTACATCACAAAATTAATTGTTTTAGATTTGCATGAGAAAATGTATCACTCAGGCTGTTACAAGGTTTTGTCTGAATTAAGAAGACAATTTTGGATTCCACACTGTTTTTCTGTTGTGAAACGCATCCTGCAAGAATGCATACTTTGTAGAAAACTGAAGCAGAGAGCTATTAAACTAAATCAATCTCCCTACAGGTTATTCAAACAAGAACCACCTAGTGTTCCCTTTCGTACAATATTCATAGATTACATAGGCCCTTACTTTGTATTTTACAATGGCAAAAAGGTGAAAGTCTGGATTCTTTGCATAACTTGCCTTTGGTCGAGGGCTATTGATTTAAAAGTTTGTCTTGACATGACCTCAGGTGAGTTCATTAGAGCTTTACAGCTTCATTCATTTGAATATGGAGTGCCTGAATTATGTTTATCTGATCTTGGTTCATCCTTAGTTGCAGGAGCTAACATAATTACTGACTTTCTGAATGATCCAGAAACCCAAAATTATTTTGAAGAACAAGGAGTACGTCCATTAAAATTTGAGCAATATTATAAAGGCCATCATCCTCTTGGGGGATTAGTAGAAGTATGTGTGAAGATGGTCCGCCAGTTGCTTCATTGCTCAATCAAGAAAAATGTTCTTCAATACAGAGATTTTGAGTTTGTGGTTTCACAAACTATTCACCTGGTTAATCGAAGGCCTATTGGTTTCTCGGAAGGTCTAAGAGATACCAGTGATTACGTGATTCCAGACCCTATTACCCCAGAGAGGTTAATACATGCTTGGACTTAATATCTTTGAATCTTATTCCAGCCATGCAGCCGCTTCACACTAGCAATGATCCTGATTGATCTTTAAACTCTGACCCTATTGATAGCATTAGAACAAGTTATGAGAAACTGAAGAAAGTGCGCACACATTTGATAGAAACCTACAATGCAGAATTTTTGAATAATTTGATGTCTCAGGCTGTCAATGATAAAAGTAGATATAAGCCGGTTACCCAGAAAAATTACAGGTAGGGGACATTGTACTGATAAAAGAGGAGAATTGCAAACCTACCAATTTCCCATTGGCAGTTGTTAAAGACATTAAAACTAACGTAATTAACGAAGTAACTGACGCTGTTCTGCTTAAAGGTAAAAACAGGGAGATGGTTCGACGCCACGTCACATCTTTAATCCCTATATTAACGCGCAAGGAAATGTCACAATCAAATATTAAAACATTGAAAGATCATATTTATGTTAATACTACCGATCCCACGGCAAACCTGGGGGAAGATAAGCCTCAGAAAAAAGAGAGGCCCAAGAGGAAAACTGCTCTGCAATGCATGCAAAAGACTCGAGTTATGATCAGTGACATTTGAAGAACCTTTCAGGAACATAACTGTATATAATTGGGTTTATTAACTGTACATATTTCTGCTCATTTCACAATTATATATATATATATATATATATATATATATATATATATATATATATATATATATATATATATATATATATTTCCATATATAATTTGGGATTAGTCCTACTTTTACTAAGGATAGAAATGTAGAACCCTTGGCCTGGAATGTAAAAGAAAAGGCTGAAATTTTTCTAGTTATTCCAGAGTTCTACATTTAACAAAAATTAAATGTAGAACCCTTGGTGTGGAGTGTGAAGAAATATCTTGATGCTTTTCGTATATTTCTGTTTGTACTGAAAAGTACATTGTCTTTTGTTTACTTTGGTGGTGGTTGGAACTATGGGCATTTGTTTATTGGTAATTTGTTTTATGGCTATAGGATAATTTGCGACTTTGTTTACTATTGAGCCTGAATAGTTCTTTAAACTAACTGTTTGACAGTTAAATATCCACTCACTCTGCCTTTTGAGTATTTATATTCAGCGGTCCAGAATCCAGGGAGAGGCAGATTTCAGTAAGACAGATTTCCAGCGGGGGAGTCAGAGACCAACACAGAGAGCAGTCCGGAACGGATATTTTCTGAAATTTTTTACCCTACCAATTACCAAGTTTTGATACCTGGAAAGTTCAAGATTCTTTGAAATGGGAACTTCCAAGAGTAATTTTGAGGCACATGAATTACCTTTCGCAAAAATGTTCCCAAAACTCGCCAGCTTTCACGGGTTTGGTGTGGTTTCTTCAGGGCCGTTATCGCTTTCTCAACTTGGCTAATGTGTGAAACTTACTCTCATTACCCCCCCCCCCCCCCTCAGAAAATCAAGACATGAACTCCGTCGGTCTCAGATTCTATTCTCTTTACAACTGGTAAGATTTGTCTTGAGATTCTGTGAAGGTTTGAGAAATATTGGTTATGTAATTTGCAATTGGTCTTTAAATTATACGTAACAAAGAATCTCAATACTTACATTTATAAAAACGTGAAAATTTTCACATTTTTGAGTTTCACCGTCATAATCTGTATATTGAAATGTAATTCCATCGGCCAACCACTCCAGGCCAGACGAATATATCCTAGAAAGTGGTTGTATGGACGGATATTATATGAAAAAAATACATATATGCTGTGTTCGTTTTTTTCAGGAAACCTAACTGCTGTATCCGATTTTCAGACGCCACAAATACATTATATATTTATGGTAAACGTAAAGCAACATGCCCAATAAATAAATGAAAATATACATATGTATATACGTGTGTGTATGTATGTATGTATATATATTTTGTATATATATATATATATATATATATATATATATATATATATTTATATATATATAAATATATACTGTCCTGTATATATAGATATATATAAATATAAATATATATATATATATATATATATATATATATATATATATACATATAAATATATATTATATATATATGAATATATATATACATACATATATAAATATATACATATAAATATATATATATATATATATATATATATGTATATATATATATATGTATATATATATATATATATATATGCAGTATATATATGTATATATATAAATATATATGTATATTTATAAATATATATGCATATATATATGAATATATATATATAAATTTATATAAATATATATACCGTATATATAAATATATATGAATATATATAAATATATATAAGTATATATATACAGTGTATATATATATATAAATATATATATATACAGTATATATTTATATAGATATATATGTATATATATATATATATATATATATATATATATAAAATATATATATAAAATATATATACAGTGTATATATATTAATATATATAAATATGTATTTATATGCAGAATATATATATATATGTATATATAGATATAAATATATGTAGAAATATAAATTATATGTATATATATATATATATATATATATATATATACATTATATAATGTTTCTATGTTTGTGTGTAGATGAGAGAGAGAGAGAGAGAGAGAGAGAGAGAGAGAGAGAGAGAGAGAGAGAGAGAGAGAATAGTAGAATAGGTTTGTTCTTCCCATTGATTGTCACCTTTTCTTTTAGAAAGTGTTTGCTCAGCTTCCTTTTAGATAAATGTTTATCACCTGTCTGTCTGGAAGTCTCTCATTTGTTGTAGATTATTCTTTCGCCTTTCAGTTGTTTGGTTGGTTTGATAGCGGTCACCACGTTTTCCCGGATCAACTCATAAGAAATTATAGGTTCTCGTTCAAATAATGGAATAATCAAAGTGTTTCATATATCACAACTCTCATAAACACACACACACACACATATATATATATATATATATATATATATATATATATATATATATATATATATATATATATATATATATATATATATCACATCTTAAGGTATTTTGGTTTTTCATTTTATCTATTCATAGATGTGTGTGTATTTGTGTACATGATTGTATAAGGTGATATTTGTGTATGTACGGTTTGTATATGGAAATATTTTTTATATATACATACATATATATATATATATATATATATATATATATATATATATATATGTGTGTGTGTGTGTGTGTGTGTGCGTGTGTTTATTTACAGTATATGTAAATGAGTGTGTAAAGGATTTGTCAATCCAAAACATTATATATATATATATATATATATATATATATATATATATGTATATATGTATATAATGTATTTGTTTCTCATATTCCCCTTTGAATTGTTTTGGTCCTCAGTAACCAACTCGTGCCTTTAACCTTCACCGTCCATCCCTCCATGTTTCTTGCTCTTTCAAGAAGATAATCCCAGCCTATCCCTTCAGCTTTCCTCATAGTCCTTATTTTCACATTAGGTCTTGGTCTCCCCACCCTGATAGAACCTTGCGGTATCCACGTAACTGTTTGTCTTAAAATCTATTCTGAATGTAATCAAAGACCATGTACTCTGCATTTGTGATCTTCCTTTCCGTTTTATTACAAAGGTCTCAATTTTCTGAAACCTTAGCGCTATTAATGATAAGTTTGATTAACATACCAAAATTCATTCTGAGATTAAAGTGTATGAATATAGGTTAACAGAATGGCCGCATGAGGTTGTTATCTGTATTATGAGAGCAACACTTTATTTTTAGCAGAAAGGACTAATTTATCCTTGTAACATGTAAAATACTTTTGTCAAGATCACTGGACCACTTCCGCCTCATCAGACATTACATGTAATCTTCATATAACAAGAAGGCCAGGTATACAGAAGATAGTAATTGAAGCTCATCAAAACAATACGGGGATTTTAAAGTGAATTGAAGTAAATACTTTATATGTATTGGAAAAGGAAAGTGGGACAGCTATGTTCCGACCATTAGTCCGTTATGTCCTGATGAAAGTATGTATTAAAGAAGTGGTATTGTTGTGTCCAAAACTCAGTGATATGTTTCAGGGCTTCTTGAAACCCCGATGACAAAGCAGTCTCGTTCAATTTGATTATTTTGCTTCTATTCATCATCAACTTTTCGGCTAAAGAAAACCAATTTGACGCTGTTAACAGTAAAATAATTACCGTACAAGTTTTTAATATAACAAAAATCTCCCTCCAAAAGGAAACGAAGTGATCTGGGAAGCTAAGCATCCAAGTAACGTACAGCTGCTTATTCCTCTGTGCTCATTGATAAGAACTCATCACAGGATTCACAGCAAGCTATAAAATGTAACTATTTCTTTCATATGATGAAAGATTTAGGAAAAGGAATCTCTTCCATAAATACAATAATGTGACGCTGGAATGCCGGCTTTCATTTCCGGGAAGTGACGGGTGGTTCCAGGAGAAACTTCCGATCGATCGTGGTTGAACAAAGGACTTTCATGGCGCAGATGTCATCCACATAAGTGGTATACACCATTGGTGGAATATCAGGGAACTGTACGGAATTTCGATGCTTTGATATTTAAAAGTCGTACATTAAGATACAAAAACCTCCGGAATTACTCAAACTGTTTGATCGACTTAAGAGTTTTAATTTGCAAGGGTAATTCTTTTGTGGAAAAAAATCTCATGGCTTCAATGTTCCTTGTATATTACACATGCAGACACAGACAATTATATATATATATATATATATATATATATATATATATATATATATATATGTATATGTATATATATATATATGTATATATATATATATATATATATATATATATATATTTATATATATATATATATATATATATATATATATATATATATAATGTGTTTGTGTTTGTGTATGTTTGTATAGATTCGTATATATGCAGTATTGCAGTATGTATGTATGTATGAATGTTTTCTTATTTGCAAATTGTACATGAACACTATTCCTATTCTGAAAAAAATAGGAAAATAAGAAGACGAAACCTGTTTCATTATAATCTGAGAATCATAACTGAAATCTACATGAAAAGAAAACTACCAAGGGTGACATCTTCATAAATTTAATCAAGTCCAGTTTTATGAAGTGAAAGAAGATTACTAACAAATAGAAAACGCTTTAGCCGATTAACTGGAGGTTGATGATATATAATGTCTCCCACACGAGCCACGTTCCCACATAAAAAGAGACGTCGCATGACTGATGATGCCATAATGGATAACTGCTGGGATAATATCTCTCTCTCTCTCTCTCTCTCTCTCTCTCTCTCTCTCTCTCTCTCTCTCTCTCTCTCTCTCTCTCTCTCTCTCATATGAAAGGAAACTGTCGAACGAGTCTCTCGTAATTGATAAACCTATGACCTAATGCTCATGAATAGAGAGCGTCTATCTTTTTTCAGAGAGATAACATCCCACAAAATGTTGGTCAAATACAGTGGATATCAGTTTAACTGAACTTTACTGTTACGGAATGGAAAAAAGCGATCCAATTACGTTTCTATTCTAACATAAAGTGAAATGAAATCAATGGACAGAAGAACAAAACAAATGGAGGTTCTTTCCACCCAGGTCTCCCCCAAATTACCAGCATTTGAAATAGAACCTTCTTAAATCTAAGGGTTCTTGAAAAATGCACACTTCTTAGGTCACCTGTAACTAGTATAAATTATCAGACTGATGTCACATATGACTCAGGCTTAATATACCTTTGAGGTTTTATACCAATCATACAGAATTTCATCCTACTAATAAGGACAATCACAAAGATGTATCCCACCATTCATAGTTGATTGTACCTTGGTTCAATTATTTGCATAGGAGGCATAAATGGATTTATATAACCTTTAAAACACAGTCCATATATTCTACTCGAGTAAAGCGATTTTTCAAATGCAGGAGGCCAATGATAAAATAATAATAGTCACAATTTTCCGTTCATTTCATAATTATGTTAAAGACCTAATTAGTAGAGATCATTACCCCCATTTAGATCAATTAATTACTGATGATCAGCAAGGGGAAAGATTTATTTTATACTCGAAATTTATCATTGGTAAAAGAATGTTTCAAAATCATCAATTAATTCTCTCCAAAATCTGATCGAGTTATTGTTTCGCAGAGTGCAGTCACTAGACTGATTTATATTTATGCATAATTAGTGAATACTGTACCTGGACATGTTAATTGAATACTGTTTCAGCCAATTAAGTTACGTATATTTCATGTTTTTTACTTTCACCTCAAAACTTATCGTTACATAATCTCAACTTGCGGAAAGTGAAATTATTGAAATTTGATGTTATTATACAGTAAAGAAATATATTGACGTTAGCATTAATAAATCAATTGGTTCATGGAGTTAAACAATGAGAACGTTTGGAATACTTACTATGGAAATTTAAATGCTTTTCGATTATCTTGCATTACTGACCAATTCTTTTAGAAAGAGCAATTTAGAGTAACCTAATTTTCATTATTCTCAAATGCCTACTCAAAAATTCCCATGTGTAGATAAAGGTAAAATTAAACTGAACAAAGTAAAAGAATTGTTTGAAATTCGTGTTAAGATTTCCAGTAACTAATTCGAAGTCTATTCAAACTACTGCAGTTGCAGATTTAGCTAGAAATTGCTATATATGAATTACCTTACATTAAGCATAATATTGTGAGAACATGTGTAAATAAAAGATGGTTTTAACTAGATGAGACTGAGAAGAATATAAGATTGACGTTAGAGCCTTAGAACACTCTTAGGAAGAACCAGAAATAATAATTCCAGAACATTGTGATTATTTAAGGATAAATGGTACCAAACTGAATATTGCAATCGAAAATGAGTAAGTTTTTATTTTTATTACCAGTCAG
>NC_090746.1:25379394-25416894 GCF_036898095.1 Palaemon carinicauda
TATATTTGAATGTTGAAACAACAGAAAATTGTAAATAACGCTAGAGCAAAGACATAATAAACCCAAAACATTCAGTTATCCAGAGATTAGCTAGTCCAATGCAGTTAAAAGAAATTTTTAAGAAGAGCAGAAGTAATTCAAAAGCAAATGAAAAGTAATTACCAATAAGATATTAGTCCATAAGGAATAAGATGATCACGCAAGGAAATTCATTATGGGTGTTTTTCAGTCATTAATTCGTTATATTATTAAACAGTGGTATTTCAACCAAAGTTAAATGAGCTTATTCTCGTTAAACTCATAAATGAAAGGGGTTTGGAAGTACATCTACGTATTTATTCTTTAACATCAAGAAGTCTCCTCCCGGAAGAGGTGGCTCCAGATAAAAGCACCTCAACAAGCACTGCCACATTCTTCGTTTTAACTACTGAATTGTAGGTAAACCAACATAAGCATTAAAAATAAAGAAGTGAACGCTTCATTCACTTACATCAGCAGGGTGTTGAATCCCTTTACACACATTGAATAATTCTCTCTTATAAGCACTTTTGCTCTTCCTGGATCTCAAGAACTTTCTTTTCGTCTTTGACAAAATGTGTCCAACCCCTTCATAGCAGGGGAGTGCTACAGGTTGTGGATCCCTTTAGAAGGAAATTTCTATTGAATATTAGATGTTGCACCTCTTATAAGTCCAATAGGAATCTCTCTCTCTCTCTCTCTCTCTCTCTCTCTCTCTCTCTCTCTCTCTCTCTCTCTCAGGATTCAACGGAAATTTATATGAATTTTTACTTATGTGTTGATTTTCATTGACAGCACATTAAGGTCATTGAAAAGCTTGGTATCCTTGCCTTATTTATTTATTTTTTTTTTGGGGGGGGGGGGTTCCCCCAGGTCCCTGAGTGTGAGGCACCTTGTATATCCACCAGAGAGTTGCTAATGCATCTTCCGGTGTATTTTGCATCTTCCAGTCTTGGATGGTCTGGGATTGATCTTAGGTATTTATCGAGCTTATTATTAAACACATCTACGCTCACTCTTGATATGTTTCTTATATGAGCTGGCAGCACATTAAATAGTCGCTGCATTATCGATGCTGGTGCGTAGTGGATTAATATCCTGTGCGCCTTCCTTAGTTTTCCTGGTATATTTTTTGGCACTATTAATCTACCTCGGCTTGCTCTTTCTGATATTTTTAGCTCCATGATGTTTTCAGTAATTCCTTCTATTTGCTTCCATGCTTGTATTATCATGTAGCGTTCTCTTCTCCTTTCTAGACTGTATAGTTTTAAAATTTGCAGTCTTTCCCAGTAGTCAAGGTCCTTAACTTCTTCTATTCTAGCAGTATAGGACCTTTGTACACTCTATTTGTGCAATATCCTTTTGGTAGTGTGGGTACCATATCACATTGCAGTACTCGAGTGTACTACGTATATAAGTTTTGTAAAGCATAATCATGTGTTCAGCTTTTCTTGTTTTAAAGTGTCTGAATAACATTCCCATTTTTGCTTTACATTTAGCCAACAGTGTTGCTATTTGGTCGTTGCATAACATATTCCTATTTAACATTACACCAAGGTCTTTAATTGCTTCCTTGTTTGTGATTGTCTCGTTATTAGGTCCCTTGTATGCATATACCATTCCTTCTCTGTTCCCATAATTCATTGATTCGAATTTATCGGAGTTAAATACCATCCTATTTATCCCCGCCCATTCATATATTTTGTTTAGATCTCTTTGTAGTGAGTTCCTATCTTCATCACAAGTAATTTCTCTACTTATTCTTGTGTCATCGGCGAAACTTCTCACTACAGAGTTTTCAACGTCACAGTCTATGTCTGAGATCATAATAACAAACAGCAGTGCAGCTAAAACAGTACCTTGTGGCACGCCAGATATTACCTGAGCTTCATCCAATTTCTCATTTACAACCACTATCTTTTCTTTTTTGCAGGAATTCTTTTACCCATTTTCCTATCTTTCCCACTTTATTATGCTTTCTCATTTTTTTCTCTAATATATTGTGGTCTACCTTGTCAAAGGCTTTTGCAAAATCTAGATAGATCACATCTGTGTCTTTTTCACTTATCATATTTTTGTATGTTTTCATAGTGTGCTATGAAAGTAAAAATGACATTTTTGTTGGGTTTTGGTTATTTTACTATAGCTCTTTCATGTCAGACCTGTGAAATGACCACCTAATCACAGACGAACCTTCTGCGTTTTCTACTTCTTGATTCTATGATTTTGATTAAAGTGGAACATTCCATCCTCAAAACTATTTGTTAATCACCTGTCTGGATATTGTCTACTATTATCTTATTCAACTATGAATTGTCCAGACGCACACTTGCCTGTTACTAGTCTTTTGAAGCGTCTGGATTGGCCCAGGAGAAAGTACGTTGGATTACCTTGGATCAAGGAGGGAAATGATTTACTTGTTTTCATCATCATCATCATCTACGCCTAATGATGCAAAGGGCCTCGGTTAGATTTCGCCAGTCGTCTCTATCTTGAGCTTTTAATTCAATACTTCTCTATTCAATATTACCAACTTCCCGCTTCATAGTCCTTAGCCATGTAGGCCTGGGTTTTCCAACTGTTCCATTGCTAAATAATTACCCGAGTATATAAAATGGTTTCCATTTGTAGCCAATGCCCACCTTATTTAGGTTAAAGGTGGCGCCTTCCGACCTTAGTTCGTCGACCAGCAGTTGCATGTGAGAAGTACCCTTTAGGAGCTTGCAAACACCCGAAGACGCTCTTCAGCGTGCTGTGAACACTAAAATATTGAGCTGCCTTTGTGCCTGTTTTTATGGAAGGACACGGCCGCTCTGTTTGTAAATTCAGATAAGCTCACTGGAACTGTACCCACGATAAGATGAAAAAACACCGACCCATTCGAGATTTCAATTCATTTAGCAAAGTGATTCTAGTTTCTCTATACAATGCTTGTTGAGGAATCCACTCTAAAAGGTTAAATGTAGTTTTAGCTTGAAAATTGGAATCGTGGTTTGGGTGTACAAGAAATTACAAATTATTAATAGTTTAGCAATCTTGTCTGATCACTGTTACTCCCGGCGTTAATTTATTTTGTTTTATTGTATCTGAAGAGATAATGTACCTTTGTTGCTTGGGACAAATTATTTGCTAATTTAATTAAATGAAATAATTTTCGAAGATTTTTGCAGGAGTCAAAGAAATGGGCCTGGGCGATTAATATCTAACTTACAGATTATATTTAACTTTGAAATCAGCTTCTAAAATGTCAATTTATTCTCTCCTCTTGTGTGATTTTATGCTTTATTGTCTAAGTCTTTAAGGTTATATTCATGAGGGCGATATATTTCCTGTTTTGTATCCTCATTGTCTTGAAAGAAATAGTTTGCAACTGTTTTGATGTGATTTTCTCTCAAGTTTCTAAAGTTGATTCAATGTTTTCATAAATCCGGCTTTTTCCCGTGATTCATGTAACTGGGAATTATTTTGTGCATATTACAAGGTATTAAAAAATGTTGGAGTACTTTATTAAAGATTCATACTGTCACAGGGAAGACCACGAATAAGAGAAACATGGATTAGTTCCATGATTTAGCAGTAGAAAAGCCAGTGATATATTGAGCACACGTACTTATATTTATAATCATATTTATATTCTATAAATATAAATATATATTTATATCTATACTTACATTTATATTCTATAAATATAAATATGAATATATATTTATATTTATTTTTATATTATATTCAAAATATTTAAATTCATATTTATATTTAAATGTAAATGTAAATTTAAATTATGTAAATGTAAATTTAATTAGATTTCAATTGAAATTGAAATATATATACAGTATATATATATATATATATATATATATATATATAGATATATATATATATATATATATATATATATATATATATATATATATATATATACACATACACACACAGTATATATAGTTATATTCCCACATTATTTTAGGTCTATAGGCTCACAGCTTTCCCTGGTTACTTATATCCTCACATTATTTTAGCTCTATAGGCTCACAGCTTTCCTTGGTTACTTATATCCCCACATTATTTTAGGTTATAGGATCACAGCTTTCCCTGGTTACTTATATCCCCACATTATTTTAGGTCAATAGGATCACAGCTTTCCCTGGTTACTTATATCCCCACATTATTTTAGGTCAATAGGATCACAGCTTTCCCTGGTTACTTATATCCCCACATTATTTTAGGTCAATAGGATCACAGCTTTCCCTGGTTACTTATATCCCCACATTATTTTAGGTCAATAGGATCACAGCTTTCCCTGGTTACTTATATCCCCACATTATTTTAGGTCAATAGGATCACAGCTTTCCCTGGTTACTTATATCCCCACATTATTTTAGGTCAATAGGATCACAGCTTTCCCTGGTTACTTATATCCCCACATTATTTTAGGTCAATAGGATCACAGCTTTCCCTGGTTACTTATATCCCCATATTATTTTAGGTCTATAGGATCACAGCTTTCCCTGGTTACTTATATCCCCATATTATTTTAGGTCTACAGGCTCACAGCTTTCCTTGGTTACTTATATCCTCACATTATTTTAAATTTATAGCCTCACAGCTTTCCCTGGTTACTTATATCCCCACATTATTTTAGGTCAATAGGATCACAGCTTTCCCTGGTTACTTATATCCCCACATTATTTTAGGTCAATAGGATCACAGCTTTCCCTGGTTACTTATATCCCCACATTATTTTAGGTCAATAGGATCACAGCTTTCCCTGGTTACTTATATCCCCACATTATTTTAGGTCAATAGGATCACAGCTTTCCCTGGTTACTTATATCCCCATATTATTTTAGGTCTATAGAATCACAGCTTTCCCTGGTTACTTATATCCCCATATTATTTTAGGTCTATAGGCTCACAGCTTTCCTTGGTTACTTATATCCTCACATTATTTTAAATTTATAGCCTCACAGCTTTCCCTGGTTACTTATATCCCCACATTATTTTAGGTCAATAGGATCACAGCTTTCCCTGGTTACTTATATCCCCACATTATTTTAGGTCAATAGGATCACAGCTTTCCCTGGTTACTTATATCCCCATATTATTTTAGGTCTATAGGCTCACAGCTTTCCCTGGGTAGTTATATCCCCACATTTTTTTAAGTCTATAGGCTCACGGCGTTCCCTGGTTAGTTATATCCCCACATTATTTTAGGTCTATAGGCTCACAGCTTTCCCTGGTTACTTATATCCCCACATTATTTTAAATCTATAAGCTCACAGCTTTCCCTGGTTACTTATATCCCCACATTATTTTAAATCTATAGGCTCACAGCTTTCCCTGGTTACTTATATCCCCACATTATTTTAGGTCTATAGGCTCACAGCTTTCCCTGGTTACTTATATCCTCACATTATTTTAAATCTATAGGCTCACAGCTTTCCTTGGTTACTTATATCCCCACATTATTTTAAATCTATAGCCTCAAAGCTTTCCCTGGTTACTTATATCCCCACATTATTTTAGGTCAATAGGATCACAGCTTTCCCTGGTTACTTATATCCCCACATTATTTTAGGTCAATAGGATCACAGCTTTCCCTGGTTACTTATATCCCCATATTATTTTAGGTCTATAGGATCACAGCTTTCCCTGGTTACTTATATCCCCACATTATTTTAGGTCAATAGGATCACAGCTTTCCCTGGTTACTTATATCCCCACATTATTTTAAATCTATAGGCTCACAGCTTTCGTTAGTTAGTTATATCCCCACATTATTTTAGGTCTATAGGCTCACAGCTTTCCCTGGTTACTTATATCCTCACATTATTTTAAATCTAAAGGCTCACAGCTTTCCTTGGTTACTTATATCCCCACATTATTTTAAATCTATAGCCTCACAGCTTTCCCTGGTTACTTATATCCCCACATTATTTTAGGTCAATAGGATCACAGCTTTCCCTGGTTACTTATATCCCCACATTATTTTAGGTCTATAGGATCACAGCTTTCCCTGGTTACTTATATCCCCATATTATTTTAGGTCTATAGGATCACAGCTTTCCCTGGTTACTTATATCCCCACATTATTTTAGGTCTATAGGCTCACAGCTTTCCTTGGTTACTTATATCCTCACATTATTTTAAATTTATAGCCTCACAGCTTTCCCTGGTTACTTATATCCCCACATTATTTTAGGTCAATAGGATCACAGCTTTCCCTGGTTACTTATATCCCCACATTATTTTAGGTCAATAGGATCACAGCTTTCCCTGGTTACTTATATCCCCACATTATTTTAGGTCAATAGGATCACAGCTTTCCCTGGTTACTTATATCCCCACATTATTTTAGGTCAATAGGATCACAGCTTTCCCTGGTTAATTATATCCCCACATTATTTTAGGTCAATAGGATCACAGCTTTCCCTGGTTACTTATATCCCCATATTATTTTAGGTCGATAGGATCACAGCTTTTCCTGGTTAGTTATATTCCCACATTATTTTAAATCTATAGGCTCACAGCTTTCCATGGTTACTTATATCCCCACATTATTTTAGGTCTATAGGCTCACAGCTTTCCCTGGGTAGTTATATCCCCACATTATTTTAAGTCTATAGGCTCACGGCGTTCCCTGGTTAGTTATATCCCAACATTATTTTAGGTCTATAGGCTCACAGCTTTCCCTGGTTACTTATATCCCCACATTATTTTAAATCTATAAGCTCACAGCTTTCCCTGGTTACTTATATCCCCACATTATTTTAGGTCTATAGGCTCACAGCTTTCCCTGGTTACTTATATCCCCACATTATTTTAGGTCTATAGGCTCACAGCTTTCCCTGGTTAGTTATATCCCCACATTATTTTAGATCTATAGGCTCACAGCTTTCCCTGGTTACTTATATCCCCACATTGTTTTAGGGGTATAGGCTCACAGCTTTCCCTGGTTACTTATATCCCCACATTATTATAAATCTATAGGATCACAGCTTTCCCTGGTCACTTATATCCCCACATTATTTTAGGTCTATAGGCTCACAGCTTTCCCTGGTTACTTATATCCCCACATTATTTTAAATCTATAGGCTCAAAGCTTTCCCTGGTTACTTATATCCCCACATCATTTTAAATCTATAGGCTCACAGCTTTCCCTGGTTACTTATATCCCCACATTATATTAGGTCTATAGGCTCACAGCTTTCCCTGGTTACTTATATCCCCACATTATTTTAAATCTATAAGCTCACAGCTTTCCCTGGTTACTTATATCCCTACATTATTTTAAATCTATAGGCTCACAGCTTTCCCTGGTTACTTATATCCCCACATTATTTTAGGTCTATAGGCTCACAGCTTTCCCTGGTTAGTTATATCCCCACATTATTTTAGGTCTATAGGCTTACAGCTTTCCCTGGTTACTTATATCCTCACATTATTTTAAATCTATAGGCTCACAGCTTTCCTTGGTTACTTATATCCCCACATTATTTTAAATCTATAGCCTCACAGCTTTCCCTGGTTACTTATATCCCCACATTATTTTAGGTCAATAGGATCACAGCTTTCCCTGGTTACTTATATCCCTACATTATTTTAAATCTATAGGCTCACAGCTTTCCCTGGTTACTTATATCCCCACATTATTTTAGGTCTATAGGCTCACAGCTTTCCCTGGTTAGTTATATCCCCACATTATTTTAGGTCTATAGGCTCACAGCTTTCCCTGGTTACTTATATCCTCACATTATTTTAAATCTATAGGCTCACAGCTTTCCTTGGTTACTTATATCCCCACATTATTTTAAATCTATAGCCTCACAGCTTTCCCTGGTTACTTATATCCCCACATTATTTTAGGTCAATAGGATCACAGCTTTCCCTGGTTACTTATATCCCCACATTATTTTAGGTCTATAGGATCACAGCTTTCCCTGGTTACTTATATCCCCACATTATTTTAGGTCTATAGGCTCACAGCTTTCCTTGGTTACTTATATCCTCACATTATTTTAAATTTATAGCCTCACAGCTTTCCCTGGTTATTTATATCCCCACATTATTTTAGGTCAATAGGATCACAGCTTTCCCTGGTTACTTATATCCCCACATTATTTTAGGTCAATAGGATCACAGCTTTCCCTGGTTACTTATATCCCCACATTATTTTAGGTCAATAGGATCACAGCTTTCCCTGGTTACTTATATCCCCACATTATTTTAGGTCTATAGGATCACAGCTTTCCCTGGTTACTTATATCCCCACATTATTTTAAATCTATAGGCTCACAGTTTTCCTTGGTTACTTATATCCCCACATTATTTTAAATCTATAAGCTCACAGCTTTCCCTGGTTACTTATATCCCCACATTATTTTAAATCTATAGGCTCACAGCTTTCCCTGGTTACTTATATCCCCACATTATTTTAGGTCTATAGGCTCACAGCTTTCCCTGGTTAGTTATATCCCCACATTATTTTAGGTCTATAGGCTCACAGCTTTCCCTGGTTACTTATATCCCCACATTATTTTAAATCTATAGGCTCACAGCTTTCCTTGGTTACTTATATCCTCACATTATTTTAAATTTATAGCCTCACAGCTTTCCCTGGTTACTTATATCCCCACATTATTTTAGGTCATTAGGATCACAGCTTTCCCTGGTTACTTATATCCCCACATTATTTTAGGTCAATAGGATCACAGCTTTCCCTGGTTACTTATATCCCCACATTATTTTAGGTCAATAGGATCACAGCTTTCCCTGGTTACTTATATCCCCACATTATTTTAAATCTATAGGCTCACAGCTTTCCCTGGTTACTTATATCCCCACATCATTTTAAATCTATAGGCTCACAGCTTTCCCTGGTTACTTATATCCCCACATTATATTAGGTCTATAGGCTCACAGCTTTCCCTGGTTACTTATATCCCCACATTATTTTAAATCTATAAGCTCACAGCTTTCCCTGGTTACTTATATCCCTACATTATTTTAAATCTATAGGCTCACAGCTTTCCCTGGTTACTTATATCCCCACATTATTTTAGGTCTATAGGCTCACAGCTTTCCCTGGTTAGTTATATCCCCACATTATTTTAGGTCTATAGGCTCACAGCTTTCCCTGGTTACTTATATCCTCACATTATTTTAAATCTATAGGCTCACAGCTTTCCTTGGTTACTTATATCCCCACATTATTTTAAATCTATAGCCTCACAGCTTTCCCTGGTTACTTATATCCCCACATTATTTTAGGTCAATAGGATCACAGCTTTCCCTGGTTACTTATATCCCCACATTATTTTAGGTCTATAGGATCACAGCTTTCCCTGGTTACTTATATCCCCATATTATTTTAGGTCTATAGGATCACAGCTTTCCCTGGTTACTTATATCCCCACATTATTTTAGGTCTATAGGCTCACAGCTTTCCTTGGTTACTTATATCCTCACATTATTTTAAATTTATAGCCTCACAGCTTTCCCTGGTTATTTATATCCCCACATTATTTTAGGTCAATAGGATCACAGCTTTCCCTGGTTACTTATATCCCCACATTATTTTAGGTCAATAGGATCACAGCTTTCCCTGGTTACTTATATCCCCACATTATTTTAGGTCAATAGGATCACAGCTTTCCCTGGTTACTTATATCCCCACATTATTTTAGGTCTATAGGATCACAGCTTTCCCTGGTTACTTATATCCCCACATTATTTTAAATCTATAGGCTCACAGCTTTCCTTGGTTACTTATATCCCTACATTATTTTAAATCTATAAGCTCACAGCTTTCCCTGGTTACTTATATCCCCACATTATTTTAAATCTATAGGCTCATAGCTTTCCCTGGTTACTTATATCCCCACATTATTTTATGTCTATAGGCTCACAGCTTTCCCTGGTTAGTTATATCCCCACATTATTTTAGGTCTATAGGCTCACAGCTTTCCCTGGTTACTTATATCCCCACATTATTTTAAATCTATAGGCTCACAGCTTTCCTTGGTTACTTATATCCTCACATTATTTTAAATTTATAGCCTCACAGCTTTCCCTGGTTACTTATATCCCCACATTATTTTAGGTCATTAGGATCACAGCTTTCCCTGGTTAATTATATCCCCACATTATTTTAGGTCAATAGGATCACAGCTTTCCCTGGTTACTTATATCCCCACATAATTTTAGGTCAATAGGATCACAGCTTTCCCTGGTTACTTATATCCCCACATTATTTCAGGTCAATAGGATCACAGCTTTCCCTGGTTACTTATATCCCCACATTATTTTAGGTCAATAGGATCACAGCTTTCCCTGGTTACTTATATCCCCACATTATTTTAGGTCAATAGGATCACAGCTTTCCCTGGTTACTTATATCCCCACATTATTTTAGGTCAATAGGATCACAGCTTTCCCTGGTTACTTATATCCCCACATTATTTTAGGTCTATAGGCTCACAGCTTTCCCTGGTTACTTATATCCCCATATTATTTTAGGTCTATAGGCTCACAGCTTTCCTTGGTTACTTATATCCTCACATTATTTTAAATTTATAGCCTCACAGCTTTCCCTGGTTACTTATATCCCCACATTATTTTATGTCAATAGGATCACAGCTTTCCCTGGTTACTTATATCCCCACATTATTTTAGGTCAATAGGATCACAGATTTCCCTGGTTACTTATATCCCCACATTATTTTAGGTCTATAGGCTCACAGCTTTCCCTGGTTACTTATATCCCCACATTATTTTAAGTCTATAGGCTCACAGCTTTCCCTGGTTACTTATATCCCCACATTATTTTAGGTCTATAGGCTCACAGCTTTCCCTGGTTACTTATATCCCCACATTATTTTAAATCTATAGCTCACAGCTTTCCCTGGTTACTTATATCCCCACATTATTTTAAATCTATAGGCTCACAGCTTTCCCTGGTTACTTATATCCCCACATTATTTTAGGTCTATAGGCTCACAGCTTTCCCTGGTTACTTATATCCCCACATTATTTTAAATCTATAGGCTCACAGCTTTCCCTGGTTACTTATATCCCCACATTATTTTAGGTCTATAGCCTCACAGCTTTCCCTGGTTACTTATATCCCCACATTATTTTAGGTCAATAGGATCACAGCTTTCCCTGGTTACTTATATCCTCACATTATTTTAGGTCAATAGGATCACAGCTTTCCCTGGTTACTTATATCCCCACATTATTTTAGGTCAATAGGATCACAGCTTTCCCTGGTTACTTATATCCCCACATTATTTTAGGTCTATAGGATCACAGCTTTCCCTGGTTACTTATATCCCCACATTATTTTAGGTCAATAGGATCACAGCTTTCCCTGGTTACTTATATCCCCACATTATTTTAAATCTATAGGCTCACAGCTTTCCTTGGTTAGTTATATCCCCACATTATTTTAGGTCTATAGGCTCACAGCTTTCCCTGGTTACTTATATCCCCACATTATTTTAATCTATAGGCTCACAGCTTTCCTTGGTTACTTATATCCCCACATTATTTTAAATCTATAGCCTCACAGCTTTCCCTGGTTACTTATATCCCCACATTATTTTAGGTCATAGGATCACAGCTTTCCCTGGTTACTTATATCCCCACATTATTTTAGGTCTATAGGATCACAGCTTTCCCTGGTTACTTATATCCCACATTTTTTTAAATTATAGGATCACAGCTTTCCCTGGTTACTTATATCCCCACATTATTTTAGGTCAATAGGATCACAGCTTTCCCTGGTTACTTATATCCCCACATTATTTTAGGTCAATAGGATCACAGCTTTCCCTGGTTACTTATATCCCCACATTATTTTAGGTCAATAGGATCACAGCTTTCCCTGGTTACTTATATCCCCACATTATTTTAGGTCAATAGGATCACAGCTTTCCCTGGTTACTTATATCCCCACATTATTTTAGGTCAATAGGATCACAGCTTTCCCTGGTTACTTATATCCCCACATTATTTTAGGTCAATAGGATCACAGCTTTCCCTGGTTACTTATATCCCCACATTATTTTAGGTCTATAGGATCACAGCTTTCCCTGGTTACTTATATCCCCACATTATTTTAGGTCTATAGGCTCACAGCTTTCCCTGGTTACTTATATCCCTACATTATTTTAGGTCTATAGGCTCACAGCTTTCCTGGTTAGTTATATCCCCACATTATTTTAAATCTATAGGCTCACAGCTTTCCCTGGTTACTTATATCCCCACATTATTTTAGGTCTATAGGCTCACAGCTTTCCCTGGTTACTTATATCCCCACATTATTTTAAGTCTATAGGCTCACAGCTTTCCCTGGTTACTTATATCCCCACATTATTTTAGGTCTATAGGCTCACAGCTTTCCCTGGTTACTTATATCCCCACATTATTTTAGGTCTATAGGCTCACAGCTTTCCCTGGTTACTTATATCCCCACATTATTTTAGGTCTATAGGCTCACAGCTTTCCCTGGTTACTTATATCCCCACATTATTTTAAATCTATAGGCTCACAGCTTTCCTGGTTAGTTATATCCCCACATTATTTTAGGTCTATAGGCTCACAGCTTTCCCTGGTTACTTATATCCTCACAATATTTTAAATCTATAGGCTCACAGCTTTCCCTGGTTACTTATATCCCCACATTATTTTAAATCTATAGGATCACAGCTTTCCCTGGTTACTTATATCCTCACATTATTTTAGGTCAATAGGATCACAGCTTTCCCTGGTTACTTATATCCCCACATTATTTTAGGTCTATAGGATCACAGCTTTCCCTGGTTACTTATATCCCCACATTATTTTAGGTCTATAGGATCACAGCTTTCCCTGGTTACTTATATCCCCACATTATTTTAGGTCTATAGGCTCACAGCTTTCCCTGGTTACTTATATCCCCACATTATTTTAAATCTATAGCTCACAGCTTTCCCTGGTTACTTATATCCCCACATTATTTTAGGTCTATAGGCTCACAGCTTTCCCTGGTTACTTATATCCCCACATTATTTTAGGTCTATAGGCTCACAGCTTTCCCTGGTTACTTATATCCCCACATTATTTTAGGTCTATAGGATCACAGCTTTCCCTGGTTACTTATATCCCCACATTATTTTAGGTCAATAGGATCACAGCTTTCCCTGGTTACTTATATCCCCACATTATTTTAGGTCTATAGGATCACAGCTTTCCCTGGTTACTTATATCCCCACATTATTTTAGGTCAATAGGATCACAGCTTTCCCTGGTTACTTATATCCCCACATTATTTTAGGTCTATAGGATCACAGCTTTCCTGGTTACTTATATCCCACATTATTTTAAATCTATAGCTCACAGCTTTCCCTGGTTACTTATATCCCCACATTATTTTAGGTCTATAGGCTCACAGCTTTCCTGGTTACTTATATCCCCACATTATTTTAGGTCAATAGGATCACAGCTTTCCCTGGTTACTTATATCCCCACATTATTTTAGGTCAATAGGATCACAGCTTTCCCTGGTTACTTATATCCCCACATTATTTTAGGTCTATAGGATCACAGCTTTCCCTGGTTACTTATATCCCCACATTATTTTAGGTCTATAGGCTCACAGCTTTCCCTGGTTACTTATATCCCCACATTATTTTAGGTCTATAGCTCACAGCTTTCCCTGGTTACTTATATCCCCACATTATTTTAAATCTATAGGCTCACAGCTTTCCCTGGTTACTTATATCCCCACATTATTTTAAATCTATAGGCTCACAGCTTTCCCTGGTTACTTATATCCCCACATTATTTTAAATCTATAGGCTCACAGCTTTCCCTGGTTACTTATATCCCCACATTATTTTAAATCTATAGGCTCACAGCTTTCCCTGGTTACTTATATCCCCACATTATTTTAGGTCTATAGGCTCACAGCTTTCCCTGGTTACTTATATCCCCACATTATTTTAAATCTATAGGATCACAGCTTTCCCTGGTTACTTATATCCCCACATTATTTTAGGTCTATAGGCTCACAGCTTTCCCTGGTTACTTATATCCCCACATTATTTTAAATCTATAGGCTCACAGCTTTCCCTGGTTACTTATATCCCCACATTATTTTAAATCTATAGGCTCACAGCTTTCCCTGGTTACTTATATCCCCACATTATTTTAGGTCTATAGGCTCACAGCTTTCCCTGGTTACTTATATCCCCACATTATTTTAAATCTATAGGCTCACAGCTTTCCCTGGTTACTTATATCCCCACATTATTTTAAATCTATAGGCTCACAGCTTTCCCTGGTTACTTATATCCCCACATTATTTTAAATCTATAGGCTCACAGCTTTCCCTGGTTACTTATATCCCCACATTATTTTAGGTCTATAGGCTCACAGCTTTCCCTGGTTACTTATATCCCCACATTATTTTAGGTCTATAGGCTCACAGCTTTCCCTGGTTACTTATATCCCCACATTATTTTAGGTCTATAGGCTCACAGCTTTCCCTGGTTACTTATATCCCCACATTATTTTAGGTCTATAGGCTCACAGCTTTCCCTGGTTACTTATATCCCCACATTATTTTAAATCTATAGGCTCACAGCTTTCCCTGGTTACTTATATCCCCACATTATTTTAGGTCTATAGGATCACAGCTTTCCCTGGTTACTTATATCCCCACATTATTTTAGGTCTATAGGCTCACAGCTTTCCCTGGTTACTTATATCCCCACATTATTTTAGGTCTATAGGCTCACAGCTTTCCCTGGTTACTTATATCCCCACATTATTTTAGGTCTATAGGATCACAGCTTTCCCTGGTTACTTATATCCCCACATTATTTTAAATCTATAGGCTCACAGCTTTCCCTGGTTACTTATATCCCCACATTATTTTAAGTCTATAGGCTCACAGCTTTCCCTGGTTACTATATCCCCATATTATTTTAGGTCTATAGGCTCACAGCTTTCCCTGGTTACTTATATCCCCACATTATTTTAAATCTATAGGCTCACAGCTTTCCCTGGTTACTTATATCCCCACATTATTTTAGGTCTATAGGCTCACAGCTTTCCCTGGTTACTTATATCCCCACATTATTTTAAATCTATAGGCTCACAGCTTTCCCTGGTTACTTATATCCCCACATTATTTTAGGTCTATAGGCTCACAGCTTTCCCTGGTTACTTATATCCCCACATTATTTTAAATCTATAGGTCACAGCTTTCCCTGGTTACTTATATCCCCACATTATTTTAAATCTATAGGCTCACAGCTTTCCCTGGTTACTTATATCCCCACATTATTTTAGGTCTATAGGCTCACAGCTTTCCCTGGTTACTTATATCCCCACATTATTTTAAATCTATAGGCTCACAGCTTTCCCTGGTTACTTATATCCCCACATTATTTTAGGTCTATAGGCTCACAGCTTTCCCTGGTTACTTATATCCCCACATTATTTTAAATCTATAGGCTCACAGCTTTCCCTGGTTACTTATATCCCCACATTATTTTAAATCTATAGGCTCACAGCTTTCCCTGGTTACTTATATCCCCACATTATTTTAGGTCTATAGGCTCACAGCTTTCCCTGGTTACTTATATCCCCACATTATTTTAAATCTATAGGCTCACAGCTTTCCCTGGTTACTTATATCCCCACATTATTTTAGGTCTATAGGCTCACAGCTTTCCCTGGTTACTTATATCCCCACATTATTTTAAATCTATAGGCTCACAGCTTTCCCTGGTTACTTATATCCCCACATTATTTTAGGTCTATAGGATCACAGCTTTCCCTGGTTACTTATATCCCCACATTATTTTAAATCTATAGGCTCACAGCTTTCCCTGGTTACTTATATCCCCACATTATTTTAGGTCTATAGGCTCACAGCTTTCCCTGGTTAGTTATATCCCCACATTATTTTAAATCTATAGGCTCACAGCTTTCCCTGGTTACTTATATCCCCACATTATTTTAGGTCTATAGGCTCACAGCTTTCCTGGTTAGTTATATCCCCACATTATTTTAAGTCTATAGGCTCACAGCTTTCCCTGGTTACTTATATCCCCACATTATTTTAAGTCTATAGGCTCACAGCTTTCCCTGGTTACTTATATCCCCACATTATTTTAAATCTATAGGCTCACAGCTTTCCCTGGTTACTTATATCCCCACATTATTTTAAGTCTATAGGTCACAGCTTTCCCTGGTTACTTATATCCCCACATTATTTTAGGTCTATAGGCTCACAGCTTTCCCTGGTTACTTATATCCCCACATTATTTTAGGTCTATAGGCTCACAGCTTTCCCTGGTTACTTATATCCCCACATTATTTTAGGTCTATAGGCTCACAGCTTTCCCTGGTTACTTATATCCCCACATTATTTTAGGTCTATAGGCTCACAGCTTTCCCTGGTTACTTATATCCCCACATTATATTAGGTCCATAGGTTCACAGCTTTCCCTGGTTACTTATATCCCCACATTATTTTAAATCTATAGGCTCACAGCTTTCCCTGGTTACTTATATCCCCACATTATTTTAGGTCTATAGGCTCACAGCTTTCCCTGGTTACTTATATCCCCACATTATTTTAAATCTATAGGCTCACAGCTTTCCCTGGTTACTTATATCCCCACATTATTTTAGGTCTATAGGCTCACAGCTTTCCCTTGTTAGTTATATCCCCACATTATTTTAGGTCTATAGGCTCACAGCTTTCCCTGGTTACTTATATCCCCACATTATTTTAAATCTATAGGCTCACAGCTTTCCCTGGTTACTTATATCCCCACATTATTTTAGGTCTATAGGATCACAACTTTCCCTGGTTACTTATATCCCCACATTATTTTAAATCTATAGGCTCACAGCTTTCCCTGGTTACTTAAATCCCCACATTATTTTAAATCTATAGGCTCACAGCTTTCCCTGGTTACTTATATCCCCACATTATTTTAGGGGTATAGGATCACAACTTTCCCTTGTTACTTTTATCCCCACATTATTTTAGGTCTATAGGATCACAGCTTTCCCTGGTTACTTATATCCCCACATTATTTTAAGTCTATAGGCTCACAGCGTTCCCTGGTTAGCTATATCCCCACATTATTTTAGGTCTATAGGCTCACAGCTTTCCCTGGTTAGTTATATCCCCACATTATTTTAAATATATAGGCTCACAGCTTTCCCTGGTTACTTATATCCCCACATTATTTTAGGTCTAAAGGCTCACAGCTTTCCTTGTTTAGTTATATACCAACATTATTTTAAGTCTATAGGCTCACAGCTTTCCTTGGGTAGTTATATCCCCACATTATTTTAAGTCTATAGGCTCACAGCATTCCCTGATTAGCTATATCCCCACATTATTTTAGGTCTATAGGCTCACAGCTTTCCCTGGTTAGTTATATCCCCACATTATTTTAAGTCTGTAGGCTCACAGTTTTCCCTTGTTAGTTATATACCCACGTTATTTTAGGTCTATAGGCTCACAGCTTTCCCTGGTTACTTATATCCCCACATTATTTTAGGTCTATAGGTTCACAGCTTTCCCTGGTTACTTATATCCCCACATTATTTTAGGTCTATAGGCTCACAGCTTTCCCTGGTTAGTTATATCCCCACATTATTTTAGGTCTCTAGGCTCATAGCGTTCCCTGGTTAGTTTATACCCACGTTATTTTAGGTCTATAGGCGCACAGCTTTCCCTGGTTAGTTATATCCCCACATTAATTTAAGTCTATAGGCTCACAGTTTTCCCTTGTTAGTTATATACCTACGTTATTTTAGGTCTATAGGCGCACAGCTTTCCCTGGTTAGTTATATCCCCACATTATTTTAGGTCTATAGGCTCACAGTTTTCCCTTGTTAGTTATATACCCACGTTATTTTAGGTCTATAGGCGCACAGCTTTCCCTGGTTAGTTATATCCCCACATTATTTTAGGTCTATAGGCTCACAGCTTTCCCTGGTTAGTTTATACCCACGTTATTTTAGGTCTATAGGCGCACAGCTTTCCCTGGTTAGTTATATCTCCACATTAATTTAAGTCTATAGGCTCACAGTTTTCCCTTGTTAGTTATATACCCACGTTATTTTAGGTCTATAGGCTCACAGCTTTCCCTGGTTAGTTATATCCCCACATTATTTTAGGTCTATAGGCTCACAGCGTTCCCTGGTTAGTTTATACCCACGTTATTTTAGGTCTATAGGCTCACAGCTTTCCCTGGTTAGTTATATCCCCACATTATTTTAAGTCTATAGGCTCACAGTTTTCCCTTGTTAGTTATATACCCACATTATTTTAGGTCTATAGGCTCACAGCTTTCCCTGGTTAGTTATATCCCCACATTAATTTAAGTCTATAGGCTCACAGTTTTCCCTTGTTAGTTATATACCTACGTTATTTTAGGTCTATAGGCGCACAGCTTTCCCTGGTTAGTTATATCCCCACATTATTTTATATCTATAGGCTCACAGCTTTCCCTGGTTAGTTTATACCCACGTTATTTTAGGTCTATAGGCGCACAGCTTTCCCTGGTTAGTTATATCCCCACATTATTTTAGGTCTATAGGCTCACAGCTTTCCCTGGTTAGTTTATACCCACGTTATTTTAGGTCTATAGGCGCACAGCTTTCCCTGGTTAGTTATATCCCCACATTATTTTAGGTCTATAGGCTCACAGCTTTCCCTGGTTAGTTTATACCCACGTTATTTTAGGTCTATAGGCGCACAGCTTTCCCTGGTTAGTTATATCCCCACATTATTTTAGGTCTATAGGCTCACAGCTTTCCCTGGTTAGTTTATACCCACGTTATTTTAGGTCTATAGGCGCACAGCTTTCCCTGGTTAGTTATATCCCCACATTAATTTAAGTCTATAGGCTCACAGTTTTCCCTTGTTAGTTATATACCCACGTTATTTTAGGTCTATAGGCGCACAGCTTTCCCTGGTTAGTTATATCTCCACATTAATTTAAGTCTATAGGCTCACAGTTTTCCCTTGTTAGTTATATACCCACGTTATTTTAGGTCTATAGGCTCACAGCTTTCCCTGGTTAGTTATATCCCCACATTATTTTAGGTCTATAGGCTCACAGCGTTCCCTGGTTAGTTTATACCCACGTTATTTTAGGTCTATAGGCTCACAGTTTTCCCTTGTTAGTTATATACCCACATTATTTTAGGTCTATAGGCTCACAGCTTTCCCTGGTTAGTTATATCCCCACATTAATTTAAGTCTATAGGCTCACAGTTTTCCCTTGTTAGTTATATACCCACGTTATTTTAGGTCTATAGGCGCACAGCTTTCCCTGGTTAGTTATATCCCCACATTAATTTAAGGCTATAGGCTCACAGTTTTCCCTTGTTAGTTATATACCCACATTATTTTAGGTCTATAGGCTCTTAGCTCCCATTGTTAGTTATATACCCACATTACCTTAGGTCTATAGGCTCACAGCTTTCCCTGGTTAATTATATCCCCACATTATTTGTTCTGACATAGATACAAACCTTCTGCTATTTATAGGGTATTACTTTCGGCAACGCTGAAAACTAGCCAAGACAATTTTAGTGAGGGATAACTATCCCCATCCGCTAATTAGCGGAAGGAGGTGGGGTAGACCGGCTACCCCGCTCACTCACACCTGTTGTTTGAGTAACCACTTTTGCTTTTGGCAAAACAAAACAAAACAAAACAAAACTGGCCTGACTTTTAATTACTTTTCCTTTTTCTTTTGTGTATCAGTGAGTGTTTGTTATTGTCCTGCTATGCGGATATGTTCAGGTTGTGAGGGCCGCCGCTGCAGTACCTTCATGTCGTCCGTAGAGATGGAACCCCACCCTTTGTGCCCAGCTTGCTGGGGACATCAGTGCTCGCTGGACAACACCTGTTCCGAATGTAGGGAATGGCCTGCCTCCCAGTGGGAGAAGTTTTCACATAAGAAGAAAAAGAATTCTAAGCGCGAATCTTCCCTTTCGAGGTCTTCCTCGAAATCGAAGAAATCGCGGGCATCTGCTTGCTCTACGCCCAAATCTCTGTCCGAAGCTACTTCTCAACCAGGCCCTTCCGGGGCACGGCCGAGCAGTAGCACAGGGCTTCTGACTCCAGGTCAACCCTGTGGGATAGGCAAAGATGTCGGGTCCCCTAGCGAGTCTGCTCCTTCCCCTCCGCCAGGGAATGCCTGTTCCTTTCCAGACATTCGAACTCCTCCGAAGGGGAGCAGAGAGAAGTCGGTCATCTCCTTCCTCTGAGGAGGTTGATCCTCCTCTTGTGCACGCAGACGCTGTTGCCCGTCGGTCAGACCGAGAGTCTGGTTCCGACGCCGAGGAGTTCGCTATCCCACCAGGGGTGGTGTCAGGGCTCTCTCCGAGGCAAACTTTCCCTTTGGGGGAACATATCTCTTGTTCACGAGAGAAGATTGCCTCTGTACATCGGCAATCTCCTTACACTTATGGTTCTCCTCCAGGGGCGAAACGAGAACCTTGTTATAAGCGACGTTCTCCTTCAAGGGAACTCTCCTCCCCTGCAGAGGATTTATCTGTAGACCTTGATCACTCTCCCCCTCGGGTGGAGTCTGCTGAACGTTCCTCTCCGGAGGTTCGTAGAATGGAGGGGTTCATAACTCCTCTCCACCCCGTACGCTCTCCTCTCCGTGCTGTGAGGAGACGTCTTTATGAACCTGCTGGATCTCCTCACGTTGACCCGTCGGGGTCTCATGACGATCACCCTTTGGGCTGGCGTGATTGTGAGCCTTTGGGCTCTCTTCATGTTGATCTTGAGGGGTTCTCATGACAGCAAGAGTCCTTCAAGACTCCGTCGCTCTGATCCTTCGGGGTCACGCGGCTCATAATCTTCGGGTTTCAGTTACGCTGAACCCTTGGGCTCTCGTAGCTCTAGTCACGCTAAAACCTCAATGTTTCGTGACTGAGAAACTTCGGTTTCTCGTTGTGCTGACCCTTCGGGGTCTCGCAACACAGGCTACGTTAGGCCTTTGGTCACTCGTGCCCTTAGTCACGTTGACCATTCGGGGTCTCCGGACAGAGAAACTTCGGTTTCTCGTTGTGCTGACCCTTCGGAGTCTCGCAACACAGTTCACGCCGAGTCTCGGGTTCTCGTGATCGCAGTCATTTCTTATACGATAAGAGAGTTTGCGGATTCTCATTGTGTTGATCGATTGCGCTCGCGCAACACGGGCTATCGTGAACCGTTCGGGTGAGCGTAGCTGTGAGTACTCTCATTTCACTGAGAGCTCTTGCATGCACGACCAAGTTGGCACGCACGACCAAGTTGGAGCGCACAACCAAGTTGGCGCGCACGGCCGACTCGGCGCGCACGGCCGACTCGGCGCGCACGGCCGACTCGGCGCGCACGGCCGACTCGGCGCGCACGGCCGACTCGGCGCGCACGGCCGACTCGGCGCGCACGGCCGACTCGGGCGCGCACGGCCGACTCGGGCGCGCACGGCCGACTCGGGCGCGCACGGCCGACTCGGGCGCGCACGGCCGACTCGGGCGCGCACGGCCGACTCGGGCGCGCACGGCCGACTCGGGCGCGCACGGCCGACTCGGGCGCGCACGGCCGACTCGGGCGCGCACGGCCGACTCGGGCGCGCACGGCCGACTCGGGCGCGCACGGCCGACTCGGGCGCGCACGGCCGACTCGGGCGCGCACGGCCGACTCGGGCGCGCACGGCCGACTCGGGCGCGCACGGCCGACTCGGGCGCGCACGGCCGACTCGGGCGCGCACGGCCGACTCGGGCGCGCACGGCCGACTCGGGCGCGCACGGCCGACTCGGGCGCGCACGGCCGACTCGGGCGCGCACGGCCGACTCGGCCGCGCACGGCCGACTCGGCGCGCACGGCCGACTCGGAGCGCTCGAACAACCTTGTGCGCGCCATGCACGCGAACAAGGTGCGCTCAATCAGCGCCATGCTGAAGGGCGCGCACGCAATCAAGGTCCGCACAATCAGCGCCATGTTTAGGGGAGCGCACGAGAACAATTCTGCCGCCTAGGATGGTAGCCGGCACTGGAACTCTGTTTCTGTCTTGATTAAGGGTGGCAGCTAGATGGCTGCCGGCCCCTTAACTATATTGGCAGACCCTAGGCTGGAGAATAGATTCTCTCCTCCCGCCTAGGATGGCGCCGATACTGAAATAGAGTTTTCTTAGGGTGTGGTAGGACCGGCAACCTGCCGGCTCCTTTCACACCTTATACAGGACCCTTTTCCCTCCCCCCTCTGTCCTTTAGTGATGGCCTAGCCATCGCAACCCTTTGGCCGTCGTCCTACAATCTCACCACTTGCCAGTAGGTTGTAGGGCCGGTTCGGGCTTCTGCTTGTAGTGGCCTAGTCGCTCAGCTTTCCCTTATGGACGCAAGGCTCCGGGAGAGCTGTGCCGGCTGGACCAGCTGCCGGCAGAAGATCCCTTTGCTGTAGAGTGTTCATCAGTCCTCTCTTGGACTGCCATTCACAAACCTGTGTCCGGCAGAGACCGACAGTGGTGGTGGATGGGTGGAAGCCTGAACAACTTATATTCTCCCCTTCCATTTGAACCCTCATTCCAGAGGAAGGAAGTGAGACAGAGCTCTTAGATCATCCTTCACTCCTTGCTTTTTCTCTCTATCGGCTAGTGCCACCAGGTACTAACCTAACCGGCGGCTGCCGGCCACTATCCTAGCTGGCAAGGTGCTGGCTGGACTTATGCGCTGGCAGCCAACGAGAAGCTGGCACAACTGACTTGGCCGGCAAAAGCCGGCCGAGTTCTGATTACCGGCCACTATCCTGTCTGGTGAGATGCCGACTGGACTAGTGCGCCGACAGCCGGTGACCTGCCGGCAACCAGCAAGCCGCCGGCCACCATCCCAGCCGACGATGAGCCGGCTGAACTGTGCCCTAGGTGCTAGCCTTGCCGGCAACATGCCGACTAGAACTACAATATATGACTATACTGTAGCCAGTATATTTGCAGTATAGATCATGCGGCAAACAGAAAACTATGTTATAAAAGTATACAGTAGTTAAATTTCCAATATACTCTGTGTGTCCAGGCGCAGTCTATTGTTGAGACCATACTATATAAAGAAAGGAATTCTCTTTCCATACACTGATAGATGATCAGTTACGAATGACCCTCATTATTAATCCTTTTGGAAGTTGGTGTTAAGTTACACTTATCTATCCTTATAGGTTAGAACTCTTCCAATGGGCCTCTTGAAGAGGATTACCCTAGACTTTAATCTTGAGGGAGGTCACAGCAATTGGCTGGGCAGGAAACACACGTATGTGTCTTTCCTAATTCATTTCTCGCTTACCTATCCTAAGCTATATGCAATAAGATAAATTAAAAATATCATTAATAATATTTATTAGTTTATCTAGTGAGATGAACTACCTTATACTCATTCTATTTTCCTCTCTTTACAGGAGGACCATCCTAAGTGCCGTAGTGTCTTCTGTAACATCCGGACCAAGGACTTCTGCGGCCACGAGGAGTTCAGGACGCACTCCCACTGTTCCATAGCCAAGGGACCTCTCAAGTATTGGGACCCCCAGGTATGTAATGTGTGCAAAGCCTTGGTTACTGAGGCCTTTGATGACCCCAAGACAACGGAGTCAAGGGATGCAGCATGGAGTAAGCTGCGTAGATGGGTCCGTGGCTTCCAGAAAAATGCCACGGGGCCTTGCCTTCCGAATGAGCGGATGAGTGCCTATCTATTCCCTAAGGCATCTGCAGATGCTGTTATACCACAGCCTCACCCTGAGATCCCTTGCGTCCAGATTTCCGTAGATACGGACGTCCCGGATGCGATGAAAGACATCCATCTAGACGAGAGGATGTCAGAGGTGTCAGAAGACACCGAAAATGACCTTCTTGCTGAAGGTCAGGAAGAGGAGTCTACGTTGGCTCCGGAAACAGAAGAGGATGAAGTCGAAACGGTGTCTGTTTCGTCGGTTCCTGCGCCAAAACCAGTGCATTCTACATCCCCTGCTCCTCCATCGGACGAAACAGGGAAGACCCTGTCTACCCTCATGTCTATAATGGAGGGGTTCCAAAAGCAGAGCAAAGAAAGGGAAGCTGCATTGAGGAAGGAGATACATCAGCTTGCAGCGTCCCGTGGGTCTCACAGGAGACTCAATGTGAAAGATCTTCCCTTGTGCTCTGAGGTAAACCCATGGAGGCAGGCAGAGTACATGCCAATCCCGAATGGGAAGATATTCATCTCAGAAAAGGTGGGAGCTGTCCTTATCGAAGACATCGAATTTTGGCCCAGCTTTGAGTCTTATCCAGACTGCTTCGTCTGTCTAAAGGCGGAACCTGTGTCCAAAGATGAGACAGAGCCGAAAGAGGTCATAGTGCTTGACCATGCAAAGGCTCAAGCTTTATTGGCTAGCAGTCTGAAGGACAGGGGCTTCACCAACTCTAAGGTGCCAGCCCTGAATAAGGATCACCCTTCCTTTCTTACTCCAGCTACAGTGGCCTTTCCCTTTGCGGAAAAAGGCTTTAAGGCAGTGATGAAGGCAGTAGAAGCTGGGAAACCTTGCCCTACATTTGAGGAGTGTAGGCCCTTATCCCTAGCTCTGCCTACAGATCACAAGGACTGGAAGGAAATACAGCTTACTTTCTCAGTCGGGAAGTTGGAGGCGGATATTGCTGGAAACCTCCCTAAGTTGTCTGAATTTCTCCTGCGCAGAGAACAGGAGACGAAGGAAAGGCTTCCTGCCTCTCTGTCCCTCCAGACCACCTTGGAGGCAATGGCCAGTGAACATAGATCCCCAGATATGTTTATGGTCGTGGCCATGACACACTTGGCAACCATGGTCAAGGACTTCTATGGTTTTGTTAGGGCTAGAAGGGCTTGCAGGGAGTTCGCGTTTGCTTCGGCTGTGGTAAAAACGAACCTAGGAAGTTTATATCTTCCAATATCTGGGGAAAGGACCTCTTCCCGAGTGAAGTAGTCAAAGAAATAGTCAACAACGCTGCCACGGAGAACAGGAACCTTCTCCAAAAGTGGGGTATGTCGGCTAAGAGGAAGTCTTCCCCGGATGAGGGTCCCCAACCAAAAAGGAAGACAAAGAGGCCAAGGTTGCCCTCTCGCCCTGCAAGACAACAACTTCCCATGACCGCGGTGCCCCAGATGGTGGCACAACCCCAACCCACCTACCAGATAGTACCCCAGCAGGTGGTGACTTAGTCACCAGCTTTCACTCCCGCCTATGAGAGGCAGACCACTACCTTTCGCCCTAAGAGTAGAGGGTCAAGTAGAGGTTCCTCTAGACATCCCTCAAGAGGAAGAGGGGGTAGGAGAGGACGCGGTCAAGGAGGCAAGCCATCCGGACACCAGAAGCAATGAGATGCTTCCGGTAGGAGGAAGACTCCAACTATTCCGGGATTGCTGGACCTTCGATCCCTGGGCCCACAGCCTGATCATGAACGGACTAGGTTGGAGCTGGAAGACAGCTCCACCATCATTTCCTCCACCCCCTTTCTGGAAGAATATACCCGAGAACTCTTGAGCAAACGGGTGATAAGGAGGGCAAAATCCATCAAATTACAAGGAAGGATGTTTTGTGTTCCCAAGAAGGACTCAGAGTCATTCTGGACTTGTCGCCACTCAACAAGTTCATAGAAAACGACAAGTTCAGGATGCTGACCCTTCAACACATAAGGACCCTATTGCCAAAAAAGGCATACACAGTTTCCATAGACATGGCAGATGCCTATTGGCACATTCCGATCAATTGCCAACTCTCCTTCTCCCTAGGATTAAGGCTACAGAAAAGAAAGTACGCTTTCATAGCCATACCCTTCGGACTAAACATAGCCCCAAGGATCTTCATGAAGCTTGGAGATGCAGTCGTTCAACAACTACGCCTAGAAGGTGTCCAGGTGATGGCCTACCTGGACGATTGGCTGGTGTGGGCAGCATCCAAGACGGAATGCATGCAAGCATCCAAGAAAGTGATCCAGTTCCAGGAACATCTGGGATTCAAGATCAACATCAAAAAGTCTCGACTATTTCCAGCTCAGAAGTTTCAATGGCTAGGCATACATTGGAACTTATAGTCTCATCGCCTCTCCATTCCATTAAAGAAGAGGAGAGAGATAGCCGGATCTGTGGTTTTAGGACGGGATGCCGAATGTACTATTGCCGACAGACAAGATACCGAACCCAAGATGCCGAAAAGACGCAAAGCCGAAAGGACATGAAACCGAACGGTCATAAAACCGAACAGTCATGGAACCGAACGGTCATAAAGCCGAATTGTTAAAAATTAAGAAAAAGATAGTGAACATTTAATACTTCATTCTGACTCTTCAGTCACTTGAATTAGTACTAAAGACTGATTCAATATTTATTACTTAAAGTTAGCAAAGGACAATCGCATTAACAACTCAAAAAATAAACAAACTTTTTATTTATTTCAAAACATGAATTGTGAAAAATATATAAAATTGAATGCACAAAATTTATGTAAAAATTGTAAATAAAAATATTACAAGTTGTGAGGGTAAAAGATAAAAAAGATAAAAGATTACAAGTTATGAGCTATAGCTTTATCATAAGAATTGCAAATAGCATTAATGATGTATTTCTTGTTAGGCTTTGAAATGTCAATTCCTATCAATGCTTGTTCTATTAAAATTTCATTGACAGCATGCTCATTTCGAGTAACTTTTAGTAGCTTTGAAACTGTTGGATGGGTTACATTGAGTCTTTTTTTTAAATGCTTGATGCCATCCTTCCAGGGAATTATTGGTCCTTGGTAAATTATCTTGAACTCTATTGTACACAGACCAAACATTCACATGAAAAATTGGTCTCTTTCGACGTCCTCTGTATTATTCTTAACCAGGTACTTTCATAATACACTAAAAAATCATTTAACAAGTCTTCAGTTTCAGCAGTTATCAAACTAGTTAACTGGTCAAACATCTCATATACATCTGTAGGTGGAACAAAGGCAAGAGCTGATAACTGCTTAATAAAATGAGCATTGTTGGGTTCGAGATACCATTGCTGACATCCACAAGACTGAATATTTCGCCATAAACATTGTCCAAAGTGAAAGAAACATCCTCTAATCGATGTATTTGGAAAGTTTTTTTAATGCTGTTTATTATCGCTCGCTCGAAGTCCACTATTATTGAATTGGGCTCGGGAATGCCTTCGTTGTTAAAAGAATTTAAAGATTTTGTCATATGGTTTTACATCTTTTTTACTTGTTATGCAATACACTAATGGCAGGGTTTTAGTCTCCGAAATAATAGCAAGTATTGTATAGAGCTGTTTCCCGAGAAGAGCAGAGTCAAAGGTGCCATTGGCAAACCATGTATGTTTTCTCGATAATTATTTTAAATTCTTCTCTGTCGATAAAATGGTAACTGTTTGAGTTTCATAAAGACGAAAGTTTTCTCCACGCGTTGTTATGTTGAGATCTTCACTATCGTTAACATTTCTTAAACGTCTTACCATTCGTCCAAGAGTTTCTCTTTTTGGCAGGGAGCCCCAAATGCTTAGAGGCAATTCATCAATGGTTTTATTAATTACACTGCTTGTAACCTCTTCTGTCTGTTTGGCTCTAGTTTTCATATAATCCAAAGCTTTTAGAACACCTGTGTGAGCACTGTTGAGTGGATGTGAATGATCTAAATAACTTCTGGCTGAGTAGCATTCGTTGTGATTATTCTTCCTTTACATACTTTTCTCTTCTCGCATCTCCAGTAAGTGGTATCATTAACTTTTTTATCAACAATGTAAGTATATCCTTTATAAAGGAGCTTCCGTCCACCACGTCCTGTCTTAATGAACTCCATTGTCAGACTGTATTGGTGACTTGGTTTTATTTATATTTTCAAAATTTCATTCTGTCTAATTTTTAACTATTCGGCTTTATGACCGTTCGGTTCCATGACTGTTCGGTTTTACGACCGTTTGGTTTTATGTCCTTTTGACTTTGTGTCTTTTCGGCATCTTGTCTGTCGGCAATAGTGCATTCGGCATCCCGTCCGCACACGGGATCTGTCAAGAGATTACTGAAATCCGACAGGATTTCAAGATGCCAACAGGAAAGAGTGCTGGGCTCCCTTCAGTTTGCATCAGTGACAGACCCAGTGCTAAGAGCGCAGCTAAAAGATGCATCAGGAGTCTGGAGAAGATACACATCAAACGCTAGAAGAGATCTAATAAGATCGATACCGATTCGACTACGATCACTTCTCAAGCCATGGTTGAAGGTCAAGAACCTGAAGAGGTCGTTGCCTCTGCAGCCGCCTCCACCCTCAGTCATCATCCACACGGACGCATCAAAGGAAGGATGGGGAGGTCACTCTCACCAACAGAAAGTCAAGGGGAATTGGTTCTCTCTATTCAAGACCTTCCACATCAACATTTTGGAGGCCATGGCAGTCTTCCTCACACTGAAGAAATTGTCCCCTCGCCCTTCAGTCCACAGAAGACTGATTCTGGACAGCGAGGTTATAATGAGATGTTTGAATCGTCAAGGTTTGAGATCACCTCAATTCAACCAAGTGATATTGGCCATCTTCCGCTTAGCGGAAAAGAAGAGATGGCACTTATCAGCAGTTCACCTTCAAGGTTTCAGCAATGTGACGGCGGACGCTCTGTCCAGACTAACGCCGATAGAGTCAGAATGGTCCCTAGACGCAGGATTATTCTCCTTCATCTTGCATCAAATCCCAGAACTGCAGATCGACCTCTTCGCGACAAGCGACAACAAGAAACTATCTCGTTATGTGGCCCCATATGAGGACCCTCTAGCGGAAGCGGTGGACGCCATGTCCCTCGACTGGAACAGATGGACCAGGATTTATTTGTTCCCTCCAACCAACCTGCTGCTGAAGTTCCTCAACAAGTAGAAATCTTTTCAAGGAACATCAGCCATAGTGGCTCCCAAGTGGCCCAAGAGCAACTGGTTCCCTCTAGTATTGGAATTGCAGCTGAGGCTGATTCCTCTGCCAGACCCAGTTCTGACTCAACAAGTACAGAAGTTGACTGTTTTCGCTTCATCATGGAAAACCTGTCGCTTAGTGCTGTGAGGAGCAGTGAATTGATTAGGACTATATTGTATAGGGTGTACATGTTGACACCTTACAGTGCAACATGGTGAGTGAAGTGTCACCAGGGTGACATTATGGACTGTTCAAGTGACTAAAGGTGAAAAAACATAGACTTAACACTAGTGCCGTGTGTTTTTACACAGTGTAAAAGAGTCTTTCACAGAAATGTATTAGAAAACTATTGAATTTTCAATTGAGTGGCATGTACGATTGTTTCTTTTCAGATGAAACTAGTATTTCTGGTCTGACCTGTATTGTTTATGTTTATTATTATTCACTTGCATTTTTTGTGTTATTATGAAATGTATGCAGAATTACTATTTATTGATTGCCAATAAATAACTGATTGATATTTTCGTCTTATTTCGCCACAAACCTATATAAATAAAGTTATGTATGAGCATTACTTTTTTATTCCTTATTATTCTGCATAATAATATAAGAACACCTGAAGGTAACTTGTTCCTAAATGTATTCAAACCTTTTCTGCCATTGCATACCTGGTTTCGACATGGATATAAACTTGTCTGTTGTGGTATACAGCCGAGCCGGTATACCTCGGATGCTACGGTGGCTTATGTAAACCTTTGTTCGTTTTGAAAATACAAACTTTGACTGGTTGGGTATACAGTGAGACCTGTATGCCTTTTTGTTGCTAGGTTGGTCATATGAAATATACAAACTTCGAGACTTTTCCTGAGTCTAGTATGACTCTTCCCTGTAGGGGTCAAGAAGCACTAACGTAGTTCATGATTAGAAGTAAAGACGTATAACGGTAACGTCATAGGTCTCTAAGGTCTAAAGTGACCAAGGAAATATTGTCTTGAGGTTAAGGCACAATTGGAAAATCCAGATACATTAATGTTCTGGTAAACTTCCATCGGGACAACATGGCCTGAGCCCAAAAAATGGATTTTGAACGAAGCAAAAAATCTATTTTTGGGTGAGATAGCCTTGTCGTCCTGATGGACCAGCCCTCCTTTCTATGAAAAGGCCTTGGCAGGATCCCTCCCAAGACTACTGTATCTGTAGCACCTGCTCAACGCTACAAGGAATAAAGATGGCGGCGATGATGGCGCCATCTAGATACTCAAACAGTAACAGAGGAAGGGAACCTTAATAATGGTACCAGTAGATTGGATTTGTGCATGTATTGTACCACTATATAAGGGTAAGGGAGATGTGCATGAGTGTTGTAATTCAAGAGGTATTAGTTTGTTAAGCGTAGTTGGAAAAGTGTATGGTAGAGTAATGATTAATAGGATCAAGGATAAAACAGAGAATGCAATCTTAGAAGTACAGGGTAGTTTTAGAATAGGTAGGGGTTGTATGAATCGGATTTTTACAGTAAGGCAGATATGCGAGAAATATTTAGCAAAAGGTACGGAGGTGTATGTTGCTTTTATGGATCTGGAGAAAGCGTATGATAGAGTTGATAAGAAAGCAGTGTGGAATGTGATGAGGTTATATGGAGTTGGTGGAAGGTTGTTGCAAGCAGTGAAAAGTTTCTACAAAGGTAGTAAAGCATGTGTTAGGATAGGAAATGAAGTGAGTGATTGGTTTCCGGTGAGAGTGGGGCTGAGACAGGGATGTGTGATGTCGACGTGGTTGTTTAACTTGTATGTTGATGGAGTGGTGAGAGAGGTAAATGCTCGAGTGCTTGGACGAGGATTAAAACTGGTAGACGAGAATGACCAAGAATGGGAGGTAAATCAGTTGTTGTTTGCAGACGATACTGTACTGGTTGCAGATACAGAAGAGAAGCTTGGCGGATTAGTGACAGAATTTGGAAGAGTGCGTGAGAGAAGGAAGTTGAGAGTTAAATGTGGGTAAGAGTAAGGTTATGAGATGTACGAGAAGGGAAGGTGGTGCAAGGTTGAATGTTATGTTGAATTGAGAGAGTCTTGAGGAGTTGGATCATTTTAATTACTTGGGGTCTGTTGTTGCAGCAAATGGTGGAGTGGAAGCAGATGTACGTCAGAGAGTGAATGAAGGATGCAAAGTGTTGGGAGCAGTTAAGGGAGTAGTAAAAAATAGAGGGTTGGGCATGAATGTAAAGAGAGTTCTATATGAGAAAGTGATTGTACCAACTGTGATGTATGGATCGGAGTTGTGGGGAATGAAAGTGATGGAGAGACAAAAATTGAATGTGTTTGAGATGAAGTGTCTAAGGAGTATGGCTGGTGTATCTCGAGTAGATAGGGTTAGGAATGAAGTGGTGAGAGTGAGAACGGGTGTAAGAAATGAGTTAGCAGCTAGAGTGGATATGAATGTGTTGAGGTGGTTTGGCCATGTTGAGAGAATGGAAAATGGCTGTCTGCTACAGAACGTGATGAATGCAAAAGTTGATGGGAGAAGTTCAAGAGGAAGGCCAAGGTTTGGGTGGATGGATGGAGTGAAGGAAGCTCTGGGTGATAGGAGGATAGATATGAGAGAGGCAAGAGAGCGTGCTAGAAATAGGAATGAATGGCGAGCGATTGTGACGCAGTTCCAGTAGGCCCTGCTGCTTCCTCCGGTGCCTTAGATGACCGCGGAGGTAGCAGCAGTGGGGGATTGAGCATTATGAAGCTTCATCTGTGGCTGTGGCACCCAAGCAGTACCAGCTGAAATCGGTTGAGTCCCTTGTTAGAATGGGAGGAACGTAGAGAGTAGAACTCCCCTTTTTTGTTTTTGTTCCATTTGTTGATGTCGACTACCCCCCAAAATTGGGGGAAGTGCCTTGGTATATGTATGTATGTATACATTTACACACATATATATATATATATATATATATATATATATATATATATATATATATATATATATACATACAGTATATATATATATATATATATATATATATATATATATATATATATATATATATATATACATAGAGTATATATATTGTGATGGCTGGCTTTGACCACCACTCAAAACACTACACTTATCAAATAGTATTCACCATCATACAGTACTAAGTCCACTAAAGGTGGAATCGTAACCAAACATCAATACGAGTGCAAAGTCAACTCAAGGGGACAAAGAAAATACCACAAAAATTCCTTAATTTTAATACATAATAACTAGACAGAAATAACACCTGAACCACAATAATACATTAATAAATGATACCCACTCAATCTTAACTCCCTGTAAAAGAAAACAATTACACAATTACAGAAAGGTCATCAACACATGCATACTAAATGGAGAGAGGGTCCAGAAAGGAGAAGGCCAACGAAAAGTGAGAACATCCTAACAAATACAAACTAAATATCCCTATCAAATTGACGATGGCTGGTTTGATTGAAAGGCTTTCACAAGCTCCACTAATGACGTCAGCTGACTATCACAGGTCGTGATCACGATACTTAAACAGGTATAAATATTATTACCTTGGGACAGAGAGGTCCCCTTGGCTTTTACTGAACCAAGGGCAGTACACAAAATGCAAGACGATATGAGTCCTTGCTGCAGAGAAAGGATATCCAAAAAGCTAAATAGCTTCACACTGTAGCTCTGCAATGGTGAGGAGTAAATATAGTTACCACAGCAATCGTCGCGCCCTTCAAAGTTGGAGGCTCAGAAACACACTAAGGAACCATCCTCAAAAAAAGCCCCTCCAAAACTCCGTTCACGCAGGAGCACAGCCACGTAACCCACACCACTTGAAAATATAAAACAGCCGTTAGTCCATTATAAACACTAACATAACCACCAGTGAAATGACAAACTATTAAAGAAGGAAAACAATAAGTCTACAGTATATTTAACCTTATACATCTATAAAAACTTAAATAATTTAGAAATATATAGCAATAATGTTACACCTCACCCAACCCAAAAAAAAAAATTCCCAATTTTTTTTTTTTTAAAGTGATTTGAATTACAACATACAGGTTATCACATAATGAAATATTAAACCAACACTCAAAAATTTGAAATATTAAACCAACACTCAAAAATAATTATTACACTGCAAAGACATGACAAACAAAAGGAAAGAGGGGGGCAAGTACCAAGGTTTGCAGCTCACAAGGATAGCAATATATAACCAATGCTAAAAAAAATCTTAAACCTAAATTAATCACAAGTAAACTTTCCAAAACCAGAAAACCAAAACATCACCATTCGATAAATAGGTACCCAACCTAAAAATTTCACATCACTCATACCGTTAATAAACTTAATTAAGAGTCATTGCACCAACAACCGGATTCTGTATATATAGTCCAAAAGCTATAACATTTTCCACATTCAATACACTGTTCATTTTCAGGGATACATATCACTCACTATCAATAAATGTTGATCACAAAAACCACTGTCTATTTCAGTGTTATATATCACACTTCACCATAGTGTCCAATACATACACACACACCGAACGACACAGAGAAGACCACCACAAGACTCCCCTGCGCAAACAAACAAACAAACTCGATGAAGCGTAATTATTAGCCTGAAAATACAGAATACCAGATTAGTGCCTATCTCTTTTCTTAGCTTATTATAAACCTTATCGTACCTGACACCTCTAAACCTTAGTAGATTAACCTTAACTCAGTCTAGGGTACCACTCATACACCAGCCTGTAGCGCCTAAAAAACGGCTGTGTTGTGCTACAGACCCGTGAGCCCATGACCCATCTAATTAATCAATCATTAGAAAGTACCAGTGATCACCCTCACCTTTTAACCTTAAAGATCCCATATAATATACCCAAAACATTATAGTCTTCTGTAAACAAACCATGATTAATAAATCTTAAATATACATTTGCTTCTACTCACTACGTGCCCACTTCAACAGCACACACACCATAATTAGAACGATGCAGATACTACCTTTAATAACTGCATAGCCCTCTGTCAATCAACTAATATTCAACGCTGCGAGAGAGAAAATCGGCAACAATATTATCTTTTCCTGGGATGTGGGAAAATTCTAAATTCCACTCTTGCAGCATGCGACTCCACCTCATCAATCGTTGATTTTTATTCTTGTATCTGCTGATGAAGGTCAGGGGATTATGATCCGTCAAGACCTTAATAGGTGTATCTGAGGAGGAGAGATAAACCTGAAAATGGTTAATAGCAAATACTAAAGCAAGAGTCTCTTTCTCCACAGTGGAATACCTACGTTGGGCGGAGGACAACTTTTTAGAAAAGAATGCGACAGGATGAGAAACTCCCTGCTCGTCATTCTGCAACAACACCGCTCCTACACCAACGTCACTTGCATCCGTGGCAAGAGAAAAAGGAAGGTCAAAATCAGGAGCTCTCAAGACAGGGAAATTAATTAAAACTCTTTTTAAATTATCAAAAGCCCTTTGTGTTTCATCCGTCTAGACAAAAGCTACCTTCTTTCTCAAGAGATTTGTTAACGGATCGGCTATATCCGAAAAATTCCTAACAAACCTTCGGTAGTACCCACTCAAACTAAGGAATCTTCTGACATCCCTCCTACATTTAGGGACTACCATGTTTTCAATACTTTCGATATTGGCCTGCTTAGGAGCAACTTTACCATTACCAACCTCATGACCCAAAAATACCACTTTCGCCTTTGCGAAATCGCTTTTCTTTAAATTGATTACCAAATTTGCCTTTTTCAACACCTCAAATAGTGCCCTAATACGTTTTAAATGGGTTTCTCAATCATCGCTATAAATAACAATATCATCAATATACACAACACATCCTTCTAAACCATGGACTAAAGTATTCATTAACCTCTGAAAGGTGGCAGCCGCGTTCTTCATACCAAACGGCATAACTTTACATTGAAACAATCCCTGTGGTGTTACAAAAGCAGACAGGGCCCTTGCCCGCTTTGAAAGAGGAACTTGCCAATAACCCTTCAACAAATCGAATTTGCTAATGCATTTGGCCTTCCCCATTCGATCAATACAATCCTCAATTCGAGGTAATGGATAACAATCAGATTTAGATAACTCATTCAACTTACGGTAATCAAAACATAACCTGAAATCACTGTCGGATTTCTTTACCAATACAACAGGTGATGACCAAGGACTTTGACTAGGTTCAATTAGGTCATGTTTTAGCATATAATCCACTTCCTTTGCTACAACCTCATTTTTGAAGGGATTCAACCTGTAAGGAGATTGTTTCACAGGAGTGGCGCTACCTACCTCTACATCATGTTCAAGGACCGAAGTCCTACCCGGTACATCCGAAAATAATTCTTTATAATTAGATACTAAATTTTTCAAAGACCTTTGTTCTTCCTTACCTCAATGTGAAATTACTCCCGAAAAATTTTCCAAAGACTTTCTATTATCCGACCGCCATTCACATCCATTAAAACAATTATCATCAATACCCTCCCCCTCTGAAAAAGAAAAATGGTTATTGTTCTCAGAATCTACCGTATTCCCAATGGTTGCCACAGGAATGACTTTTTCCCGTTCCATATAAGCCTTCAACATATTTACATGACACAGTTGAAAAGGTTTCCTTCTTTGAGGTGTCTCCACTAAATAGTTAACTTCACTTACTTTTTTCAAAATTTTCCAAGGACCTGAAAAAGAAGCTTTCAATGGATTCCCTGGGAAGGGTAACAAAACCAATACTTTATCGCCTACCGCAAAGTCGCGTGCCTTGGACCTTCTATCAAAAAAGAACTTCATTCTTTTTTGGCTACATAATAAGTTTTCACCCGCAAATTTCCAAGCCGTGGTTAATTTATCGCCTAGATTAGACATATAATCCAATAAATTAACCTCAGGGACGTCTCCCTCCCAAGACTCACGAACCACATCAAGAGGACCTCGAACACAATGGCCAAACACAAGGTTGAAAGGCAAAAAACCTAAAGACTGACTTGGGACAGAACGAAAAGCGAGCAACAAATAAGGTAATTCCTTATCCCATTCAGAACCATTAATCAAACAATATTTCTTTACTATAGATTTCAGGGTCTGATGAAATCTCTCCAGAGCTCCCTGACTTTCTGGATGATATGGAGAGGAGGTCACATGTTTTATATTTAACTCTGCCATTTTATCTCTGAAATACCTGCTGACAAAATTAGAACCACAATCCGATTGAATAATTTTAGGCATCCCAAACCTGGTAAAAAAGTCAATTAGTACATCTACAATTTTAACACTTTTTATCGTACGTAGTGGTATGGCCTCGGGATATCGAGACATCCTATCCATGATTGTCAAAATATACTCATTACCACTACGCGTCTTCGGTAATGGTCCAACCACATCAATAATGACTTCCTTAAAAGGTTCGGAAACTACAGGAATAGGACATAGAGGCGATTTTGGAATCCGCTGATTGGGTTTACCGACCCTCTGGCACACATCACAACTATTGACAAACTTCTTTACATCTGCCTTCAACTTCGGCCAATAATAATTCCCTAACAATTTGCAAGAAGTTTTATGAATTCCAAAATGGCCGGCCAAACCACTTTCGTGCGCCAATGACATTAACTCCTTCCTGTAACCAAAGGGAACCATTATCTGTTTCACAATTTCATGATCAACATTATCCACCCCCATAGGCCTACTCAACCTATATAAAATATTATTAATTATCTTAAATTTGGGACCAGTCATATCAGACACCTCCCCTGACTCGATAGGGAGTTCCCGAAACTCCTTTTTCTGGTCTTTGATTAGCTCTTCAGTAGTCCAATTTAACGTGTCCGTTACCATTCCAAGATCTACAGCTAGGCTATCACTACGATCTAAACTACTTAAATCTACATCAATCGTTGACTCTGCAGCGTCAACAATTCTAGCACTAGAACGAGTAACTGCTGCTACTTCACTATCAGGGTTTATCAATATCGGACAACTATTATTCTTCATAGCCACATCATTCCCTAACACAACATCAACCTCCTTAACCGGGAATTTATCAACTATGGCCAATTTCAAATTCCCTGCAAAGGAAGGGCAGATTAAATTAAAATTTTCAATAGCATACGACTTTACGGAATCAGGAAAACCAGCCAATAACACAAATTCCCCACTTTTGGGTACAAAATTACAAGGTAATGCCTCCCTTAGAATCAAAGACTGAGCTGCACCGGTATCACGCAAAATACGCACTCGTCTTTTCTCGGACGAATTGGCGAAGGAGACACTACCGAAGGACAAATATCTGTCAAAAAAACCAGGTAGTCATTGATCAGCGGATGTTGTTGGGGTAAGTTCTCTCTCTCTCTCTTCCACGCCCATCACTGGCCTAACATTAGCATTTTGGGATTTTCTAAACGCATAACACATGCTCTTTACGTGCCCCTTCTTATTGCAAAAGAAGCACGTCAATGTTTTCAATTTCTCTGGATTATATATATTTTGCCTATTACCTCTGTTAGGAGA
>NC_090746.1:25432599-25457599 GCF_036898095.1 Palaemon carinicauda
GCAAGGATTCGTCAGGAACCCACGACTACCCAGGGGAATGTCCACGTATCACCCCAGGAAGAGATTCCTGGGGCAGGAGACTTAGCTGCCAGCCCGGAGGGAGGAGAACAGCAAGAGTCCGAACATGCCTTCTGGCAGGTCCTAAGCCTGATAAGGCAACTTAACCAGTCTTACGGATCCAGTCATCTCCCCCCCCCCCGTGAAGGCAAAGACACGATTCTGGATGAAGTGTTTGACGTTCGGAAGGCCCCTAAGACCAGTGCAGCTCTGCCCTGGTCTCGGGGGCTGAAGAGTGCCAGAGCTAGGGCCAATGCTTAGCTCGCACTTCTTGCCTCCTCCAGTCGTTCCACTGCCGGGAACAAACTCATCCCTCCTCCTCGCCTTCAGCAGAGGAGGTATTTCGAGATCCTGGGTGAGCACAACCTCGCTCTTCCTCTCCATCACTCTGTGGAGGAGCTGGCGAAGGGAGTTCCCTTGGAGAAACTCTCTGCCCCGGCAGGTGTCGTTCTCGGCGGCAGAGATCCTTAACCACGAGAAGGTCGCTAAGTGTGCCATGCAGGCCACTTCGTGGCTGGACTTCTGGTTAGGATCTCTGGGCATCCTATTGTGATCGAAGGACTTGTCCAAGGAGACCAATAGGAAGGCCCTAGAGACCTCCTTGCTCTCGGGCACCCGCTCCATCGAGTTATTGGCGCACCAGGTTACCACCCTGTGGGCCAACTCGGTGTTGACAGCGTCGCGATGCTGTGTCCCGAGAGATTCCATCCGAAGGTCCCCGCCGTAGATGTGTGTAGGCCTCCGACATGCCTCCCTTTTGGGGGAGAGCCTGTTTGAGCCTCAAGACTTGGAGCGAACCGGCTGAGAGGTGGAGGAAATCCAGCACGGACTCCCTCCTCCACAGGGCCCTTACAACTCGGCCCTATAAGCCTCCAGCCCGCCACAACAGCAGCAACAGCCTCGTAAGGCTCCCAAACAGGCACCGGCAGCTAAGAAAGTGGTGTCTAAGCCCCAGCCCTTTCCAGCCAAACCCCAACCCCAACCCCAACCCCCAACCCCAACCCCAACCCCAACCCCAACCCCAACCCCAACCCCAACCCAACCCCAACCCCAACCCCAACCCCAACCCCAACCCCTATAATAATAATTATTTTTACTTAAAATTTTTTTAAATAAAAAATTCAATATAAAGTTTAAATTTAATATTTTTTAGAAAAAAATTTGGAAATTTATTTTTATTATAAATTAAAAAATATTTAATTTTTTTTATTAAATAAAATTTCGGAAATTTATTTTATTTATAAACAAAATTTCAATTAATTAACTTTATTATTTAAAAATTATAAAAAACAAATTTTAATTTTTTAAAAATTCCAAAAATTAATTTTAATTTTTTAAAAATTCGAAAAATTAATTTTATTTAATGAAAAAATTAAAAAGAAATTATTTTATTTTAAATAATTTTAAATAAATTATTTTTTACAAAAATTTCAATTTAATTATAATTTTTTATTTAAATATTTTTTAAAGAAAAATTTTAAAATATAATTTGAATATTTTTTTATGTGAAATTTTATTTTTAATAATTTTTTTATCTTTATTAAAATTCAAAATATTAAATTTTAAGTAAAAATAAAATAATAAATTTTTATTTATAATTTTTTTATTCTACTTTTTTTTATATTTTAATTTTAATAAACTTTTTTTTTTTCTTTATTTAAATTTTCCTCATAATAAAAAATTTTTGTTTATTAAATTATTTTTTATTTAATTTCTCTTTTTTTAAATTTATTTTGATAATTTTTTTATTTTCAAATTAAATTTTCTTAAATAAATTTATTTAAATTTATTTTTAATTTAAAAATTTTATTTTATTTTTAATTTATAAATTCGATTTTTATTTTAATTATTTAATTTTTTTTAATTAAAATAAAATAATTTTCGTTTTTTCTTATAATGATTTTCAATAAAGTTTTTCTTTTTAAAATTTTTATTTTAACAATAATTAAAAAATTTTTATAATTAGATTTTTAATATAATAAAAAATTTTTATATTTTTAAAATAATTAAATTTTTATCTTCTTATAAATTTACAATTAATAAAAAAATATTTTATATTGATAAAAATAAAATTTTTAACTTTTTTTAATACAAGTCATTAAATTAAAAATTTTATTTTTAAAACTTTTTATAAATAATTATTTCAAAAAGACGAAAAAAATTTTATTTAAAAAATTTTATAATAATTATTTTAATATAAAAAAAAAATATAAAATAATCAAATGAAAATTAAAAAAAAATTAATATGATTATAAATAATTTAAGTAGAAATTATTGTTATAATTAAGAAATAAAAATAATAAATAAATGTAATTAAAGAAAAAATAAAAAATGATACTTATAAATAAAAGTTAAAAAACATAATGATTAAAAGTAATATAAGAACTTAAATAAAAATAATAAAAAACGAAATAATAAATAAAAATAATGAATAAAAGAAATAAAGAACTTAATAAAATATTAAAATAATACAAAATTAGAAAATAAAGAATTAAAAATAAAATTTTCTGAATTAAATTACAGTTGAAAGAATACAGTAGTAATATTTGAATGGAATGGAGTAATAAGAACTTCAAAGTATATGGTCGAGTTCGTCCATCATAAAATAACGAAATATAAGCAGTGCAATATGACAACTAACATATTTACGTTATAGACTCAGAATATAAGAACATTGACTAGCCGTAAAAAGCTTTTGCATTCGACTGAGTCTTCGGAGAATAAAATAATAACTAATAAGTATTTGAAAAAGCAATTGAGCCTTGTTTACAAAGTGTATTAAAAGGATTTAATGGAACTTTTTTAGCTTATGGAATAACTGGCTCTGGAAAAACTCATACTATTTTTGGTTCGGAAGAACCTGGTTTAGCTTTTTTAGCCTTTTCTTATTTAATTGAAAATTAATAAAATGAATGTTACTTTTCTTTTTTAGAAGTTTATAATGAAAATTTATAAGACTTATTATAAAGCGAAAGAAAGAGCCTCACTATTTTGAAGAATAAAAATCAAATAAAAATTCCAGATTTAAGTTCATTCAAAGTTTGCGACGTTTAAAGTCTTTAAAAATTAATAACTCAAGGAAATGCATAAAGGAAATTAGCTGCAACAAGAGACAATGAAAAAAAGTAGTAGAAGTCATGCTGTATTATAATTAAGTTTAATATAAAATAAAAAAATTATTTAGTAAACTTACTGTTATAGATTTAGCAGGGAGTGAAAAGGGTTCTAGTAAATAATAAGAAGGTTCTAATATAAATAAGAGTCTTTTAACATTAGGTAACTGTATAAATTAACTGAGTAATAAATAAGCATTTGTTAATTATCGTTAGAGCAAATTAACTCGTATTTTAGAAGACTCTCTTGGAGGCAATTGTAAAGCCGTTATGATTCTCTGTGTAAATCCTTTAAAATAATCACTTGAAGAAACTTTAAACACTCTTAATTATGCATAAAGAGCTAAACTTATTTAAAAATAAGTTTCGAAAAACTCAAATTCTGAATCTCTTTCTTTTTTTAATAATTAAGATATTTATAATTCCGAAAAAAATTTTTTGTTAAATAATTTTTAATAATAATAATAATAATAAAAATAAGAATTTAATTAAATTATAAGTTAAAATTAAAATATTTAAAATAATATTTCTTAATTTGAATTTCTTAAAGAGTTTTAAATTTTTAAATCTTAAGAACTTTTAGAAATTTTGAACTAATTTGGCTTTTAAAAATAATCTTTTCAAAAATTTTAAGAAGAGTTTGAACAAAAAAAAAGAATAAATATTAAATGAAAAAATTATAAATAGAAAAAGAAATTAATAAATTATAATAAACTAATAAACTATTTTAAATGGAGGGACTTACAATTTAATAATATATTTAGAAAAATTTGTTCAGATTTAGAAAATAATATTGAAGAACATTTTGAAATAAAATAAAGTTTATAAGAATTAGATAATTGTTTATAATCAAACTATCAATCATAATAATTATTAAAATTTAATAATAATAATAATAATAAAATAATTTAAAATAACAATAAAGAGCAGAATTTGAATTTGAAAATAGCAAGTGAGTCTCATTTAACAATAAAAAAAAAATTAGAAAAAGCTTTAGAAATAAATTAAGAATAAAAAGAAACTTTAAAACAAGCTTTATTTACAATAAGTCGTGAAAAGTTTTTTGTAGATTTTCAAGATTAAATATAAGTAAAAAAGTAATAAATCGAAAGACTTGAATTAATGTTAAAAAATTAATTTTTTAACAACTTTATTATAAGTTGAAAAAAAATTCTAATAAAAATAGTGAAATTATAAATTCTAAAGAAATTTAAATATCAAAATAAACCTCTTTTAAAGAATTACCTAAAAATAATTTTTTCTCTTTTCATTAAAAAGAAAATAATTTAAAAGAAAATAAAATACCCAACAATTCTAAAAGTCCAAAATTTTATTAAAAAATTCCTTAAAAAGTTTTATAAGAAAATTGTTCTCAAAATTTAAAATAAAAAACACCTAACTTGCAAATTAATTTGTCTTAAGAATTTTCAACTTAAGAATTATTAAAAAATAAAAATCAAATAAATAATCAATTTGTAAATTTAAATTCTTTTTCAAAATTAAAATCAAGAAATTAATTATAATAATTTTATTAATTAATAAAATTCTTCATTAAATTAATAAGAAAATAATTATAATATTAATTTAATTAATTAATAATATTCTTCGCAAAATTTATATTAAGAAAATAATAATAATTTAAATTAAATTGATCAAAAAATTTTTTTGAAAACTAGAATTAAGAAATTAAAAATAATAATATTAATAATTAAATAATTAATAATATTCTTCTTAAATTCAATATAAACAAATTAATAATAATAATAAAATAAATAAACATTATTCTTCATAAAATTAATATTAAGAAAGTAATAATAATAATAATTTTATAAATAATAAATATTCATCTTAAAATTAATATTAATAAAATAATAATATAAATAAAATAGATGATAACAATTTAATTTAAAATAAGAATCAAACAGATTTAAATTAAAATTTAAATCGTGAAATTTTTAATAATTATTTTCCGAATGAATTTTAAACAAAAACTTAATAATAAAACGTGCCAACATTAGGAGTTTTTTTGAACACTGAAAAAGAATTATTAACTCTTTCAAAATAAGAAGAAATTCCCACGATTAATTAATTTACAAAAAGAAGAAATGAATAAAAAGAATTGCTTACAAATTTCAAATTTTAAAAATAAGATTTAAATTTAAGTAAAAATTAAAATTATTAAGAAAAAATAAATTAAGAAATTGAAAATTAAACAATAACAAAAGGAAATTAAAAACAAGAACTTGATGAAATAAAAAATGTTTGTAATAAAAAAATAAATTAAGAAAATTTTTATTCGAATTAAATTAAATAGTAAATAAAAAATTCTCATAAATTTTCGATAATTTCAAATGAAGAAAATATTAAATAAAAAGAAACAATTATTTAAATTCAGAAAATTCAAAATTTGATTTTCCTGAATAAATTAATTTTTAATTGACTTTAAAATAAAATTAAAATTCGAAAAATTTGCTAAGTTAAAAAAATATTTAAGATTTTGAAAAAGATAAAAAAAATTATAATTATTAAAACAATTTAAATAATTATTTTATTTAAAATACATATGTTTTAAATTAACAAAATCGATAAAATTTTTCTTATAAATAAAATGGACCAACTTATGATTATTTATTTTAAGAAAAAGATTTAAATATAAATTTAAGTTCATAAGATATTTATTCAAAAGAAATTTAAAAAAATTCATAATAAAATTTATAAAATAATTTAAAACTCAAATAAAATGCAATGAAATAAAGTTTTTAATAATATTACGAATTAAAAAAATCATAATAATAAAATAACTCTTATTAATAATCATAAAATAATTCTTAGTAGAAATTAAAATAATCAGAAAATAATATTTAGTAAAAATTTATTTAATCTGAAAATAACTCTTTTTAAAAGTTGAAATTATCAGAAAATAATAATTAACAAAAATTGAAATAATCAAAAAATAATTCTTAATAAAATTTGAAATAATCAAAAAATAACTTTGAATAAAATTCAAAATAATTAGAAAATAACTTTGAATAAAAATTTAACTTAAAAGAAAATATTTTATAATAAAATCTTCATAATAAGAAAATATTTAAATATAAAAATCGTAATAAGAAAATAAAATTTAATAAAATTAAAATTAAAACTAAAATAAGTAAAGATTATCTTTAAAAATGCGTTCATTAAATAATGATAAAATAAAGAGAATTGAAAGTTCATTTAGAGAACTTAATAAATAAACAAAAATAAAATAAACTGATTTTAATCGTGATGCTAGAAAAGGACTTTTAAGACTTTAATAAAAAAAAATTTATCATTAAAGTTAATTTCAAAAATTTAAATGAAATAAAAATAAATTTGATTAATCATAAAATTCAGAATTTTAAAAAGAAAATATTATTTAAAAAATAATCTTAAGAAAATTCTTTTTTACCAAATTAAAGAGAAATATATTCATAATTAAAAAATAAAAATCAAATTTCATTTAATTAAAATTCTAATTCTTTTAAACAATTTTAAAGTGAAATTTATTAATAATTTTTGTAAGAAAAAAAAATAAAAAATTTCATTTAATGAATGTTAAAATCTAATTCATTTAAAAATATTGAAAGTTTCAAATAAGATTAATTATAAACTGGAAAATTTTAATAAAATGAAAATTGAAAATGAAATTCATCTAAAAATATTTAAAGTTTTAATTAAGATTTATAATAATAAAAAAAAATTTCATTAAATGAAAATTAAAAATCAAATTCATTTAAACAAATAGAGAGTATAGAAGTTGAAGAGATTTTTAAAGAGAAAAATATGAATAAAAAAATAAATGAAATATAAAATTAATAAGAATAAAATATTTAATATTAAAAAAAAGTCTTTCAGCAAATAGATACTCATAATAAAAAAGAGGCTCTTTTTTTGAAAAACAAAAATCTAAGCAATCTTTCAATACTGAACTTGAAGGTTCTATTTAAGATTAGTCTTTATAAAGTTCAAATAAGAAAAATTAAAATTCAAATATTAAATAAAAATTCTAAAAAGAGTTTCTAAAATTCGTCCAAAATAAAAAACCTGAAAATCTACCTATCTATAAACGTTTCAATAAATGATTACTGTAAAAAATTATTTATTTATTTTTTTATGTTTATATTTATTTAATATTTATTTATTTTTTATTCAAAATTTATTTATTTTTTGAAATTATTATTAATTTATTTAGAAAATATTTATAGAAATTTTTCAATGATTTTAAAAGTAATTAAAATTTTATTTATAAAGGAATTTAAATTAGTTTATTTAAAAGTTTTTTATTTATTTTAATAAGAAATTTAAAAAAAAAAAAGTTCCAAATTTAATTTTTTATATTATTGAAATTTTGAAAAAAATATTTGTAATGATTTAAAGAATTAAAAAGCAATTTTTTAAATAAATTATAAAGATAAATTTTTAATGATAATAAATTTTAATAAATGAATTGAAACAAATAAATGATTAAATATATTTTGAACAAGATTTTTTTGGTGATAATAAGTTAATATAATGAAAAAAATTAATAAAAAAAAAGTTAAATTTAAAATGATATAATTTTTATAGCGAAATATGTTCAACAATAAAAAAATATTTAAAATTAAAAAAGCAAAAGTAAGAAATTCAAGAAAATAAATAAAGTGTTTATAAAAATTTACTTTTATTTTATTAATAGTAATAAGAAACTAGGTTAATAATAAAGAAGTAAATAATATAATATATAAAAGAAAGAAAAATAATAAATAAAGAAGGTTTGATTGTGGGTAAATTCGCGGTTTTTATAATTTTAAATGGGTATGAAGAAAAGGTTAGGACAACAAGAAAGTATATAAGCGAACACAGAAACAGAGTTACAAGGAGAAGAAACTCCTTTAAAGAGTAAAAAGGCTTTTTCTTCCAAGAGCACCAGTATTCGTAAATGTAAACGAAGTAGTAATAAGAAAGACTATTAAGAAAGTTCAGAGTAGATTTAGCCCGATGAGTTTTACATAAACCTTGTGCGTCAAGACGAAGCTATTAGCTAGTTATAAGAGTACAACTTGCCATAAGAGTTGCCTTGCAGAGACTTAGAAAAACAAAGCATTAAAGACTTTGTAACAAAAGCGATAATAAACAAAGGCAGCAGTCACTCATTGTACATATACGGAGTCCCAGGACTTGGAAAAACAGCTTGTTTCTTAGAAGTGATCAATTAGTTGTAACACGACCGTAAATATGCTTAATAGTTCAAGTTCGTGTCGATAAATGGACTGAATATAAAGTAACCGGAAGGAGCTTATAAACATAATAGTAAGGTAGTTATTCGACATGAAGTTGGACAGTCGTAATAAGAGTTAGAGCAATTTGATATTGAATGACATTTTTACGAAAGGCAAGTACCCTAAAAATCGTGGCGAGGCTTTGCGCAACAAAGCGATCATTTGTTATTAGATGAGTTGGATTGTCTTTACACGAACAACCAGGCTTTATTATATAACCTTTATGAGTGGACTTAACCAGCCGAGTCTAGTTTAGCTATTGTTGGTATTTCTAATACTCATAATTTCCCTGATCAACTTTAGCCGAAAATCAAAAGCCGAATGGGCTTCAAAGACGTTAACTTCAAATAATACAAAGCCAGCTAAATCGAAAAAATTATCCTTAATAGAGTATAAGGACTTGATATTTTGGAGAAATAAGTTGCCGAATTTCTCAGCAAAAAATAAGTTATTGCAGTTCCGATGTCCGTAAAACACTTCAAGTATTACGAAATGCCATTGAAATGTAATAGCAAATTTATAAATAAGATTTCAAAAGCTATAAGGTTTCTTTGAACACTATAAGAGAAGCTTATAATTAGTTCAATTTAACCCGCTTATATCGCTAATATAGCAACTATAATTTTACCCAAAAATTCTCCTTATTGCAGTTTTATTACTTGTTCAAAATCAAGTATTCTTTATTAGGACCTTCCTCCAAGTCAAAATCAAGTCTTTGAAAAATTCCATTTCTGCCTTAATTCTCATGGAGACTTTAATCAATTCAATTAACAATAATTCGAATTCCTTATAAAAGTCCTTGTAAGACTAAATTTTTTATCAGTCGATAAACAAAACTTTAAAAAGTACCCGCCAAAAACGCTACTGTATTTTTTTAATAGTTTAATTATTATTTTGCACATCGATTAATCGAACTCAAAATTCACCCCGAAGAAATACTCAACGCTCTTGATAAAGATACCGTCTTCGAGAAGTTCAAATCCATCACCAAAAATACATTCTGAAACTTTTCAATATTTACATACTCATATTTTATTTTTAAACAACTTTTTTTATAAAATTTTCTTCTTTTATCTTTATTTTATATTACTTCTTTTATTTAAATTTTTTTTATCTTTTAAATTACTTCTTTATAAAAATATTTTTTTTATATTCTTTATTAAAATTATTATTTTTTCACTTAATTTTTAAATGGACTATTTTATTAAAATTTAAAAATTTATTTTACTTAATTATTTTTATAACTTTTATTAAAAAAATTTTTATTTTTATACTTAATTTTTTACAAAACTTCATTTATTAAAATATTATTATTTTTTCAAATAATATTTTAAAGATTAATTTTTTAATAAAAAACAATTCTGAAACTTTTTAAAACATCTTAATATTTGTTAAATTTATTTCAAATATAAATTAAAATAATAAGTTTTTTATAATAAAAAATTTTATTTCTTTATTTATTTTTGCTCAAATTAAATTAGAAAAATAATAAGAATTCTTAAAATTATAAATTTTACAAAAAAAAAATATAAAATAATTTTAATCATTCAAAGAAATTTTTCTTCAAATTAAATTCAAAATTTTAAAATCATTCTAAATTTGACTTATATTTTTTATAATAAATTCTAAATTAATTAAAAGAACTTTAAAAAATTTTTAATTCTGTTTTTGAATTGTTAAATTATTAATAGACAAATGAAAAATTTTTAATTACTTATTTTATTAAAAAAATAATCTTTAAATAAAAAAATTATAAATTATTTGTTAATTAATTAAAAAAAAATCTTAAAATTAAATAAATCATTTTTTTAATTTATATTAGTTTTCTTTATTAAATCCTTTATTAAATAAATGAATAAATTTTAATTAATTAAAATTATTTTTAATTTTAAATTACAATAGAAAAAAATATTATCAAATTATTTTATTTATAAAAAAATCCTTTTAAATAAAAATTTGAATATCTTGAAATAAAAAGAATTACAATTTAATAAAAATTTCCATTAAAATTTTTTTATTAATGAAATTTGAATATATATTATTAATGAATTATAAAAATAAAAATTAAATCGAATAATAATTTAGAGAAAGATATATTAATTTGAATGAACGATCGTTTGGGAGAGTTAGAAGAGTTTCAGCGAGAGAGTTTAGGAGTTCAAAATGAGGATGACAAAATGTAGAGTTTATAAAGAATTAGTTTAGAGTTTCAAGAACATTTAATAGAAGCAAAGACAATCTTACAAATATTGAAAAGTAATAACGAAGCAATAACGGTATTATCTTAGTAATTATAGAATTAAACAGTGGCAATTAAAGAAAAAGAAATTGGGAAAAAAGTCTAAAGTTTGATAATTGAAAGTACTTTGAAAAGAAAGTGTCTAATGAGAATACTAGAAAAAATAGAAATGAATATAAAGAACGAATATGACTTATAAAAGAAATAAGTGTTAAAGAACACTTAATAAGCAATAGTAATAAAAACATAAGAAGTAGTTTAAGAGTCTGAAAAAGTTCATTTACAATACAAATAAAATTTAAAAAACAAATAATAAGACAAGTAAAGTATATAGACAATTCGATTCCAAATGAGTAAATAATCGAAATATGTGATGACCCTGATAAAATAAAAAACGGTTTTAACATAACATATTGGAACGAGTATTTAATTTGAAAACAAGGTGAGTGAAATATAAGACCGAACAAGAGACATATAATAATTAGAAAAGGGACTAATAGAATTGCATTAAATGTTTCTTGACATGCAAGCTCTTGTTTAGAACTAAGGTTAGTTAATTGATAATATTGAAATGCATATAGACTCAGCTCATAGCATTGTAAGAAAAGGCGAAAAATAATTAATTCAAGGCAAATATAATCATCAATAAGCCCGCAAAGTAAAATCTATTCAGAAATAGTGCTGTATATTACTCTTCTTTGTTATTATTATCGTTATTCTTCTTGGAGGTGTCATGTTCACTAGTAATTGATCTTTTTTTATTTCAAATATTTTTATTTATATATCAATAAAAATTATATCAAATAAAATTAAACTAAAAAAATTTAAGAGCAAATATTTTTTATTTTAAAGAAATATTATAAAAATATCAACAAAATTTTAGGCTAAAATTTTTTTATAATCTTTTATTTATTTATTTATTTTTAAAGTTAAAATTTTTTTCCAATTGTAGAAAATATAAATTTTTTCTATTAAAAATTAAGAAGATTTTAGAATAAAAATAATTTAAAAAATTAAAAAAAATAATTTGAATAAAATAATGAACATTTTGGAATAAATATAAAATGTTTAAAATAAAATTTTTATAATGTTTAAAAATAATTTAAACAACAAAGAGGATATTTTGAGAAAGAATATAAAAATAATTTAAAAAAATTTTTGAAACAAGAAAGAAGAAGTTTAGAAAGAATAAAAAAATATAAAATATTTATTTGAAAATATAATTTCTGTCAAATTTTTAAAAAAAGAAGTATAAAAATTTTTAGTGAATAATCAGTAATTATTATGATTATTATAAGAGTATCCGAATTCATGATGAGTGTATTATTATTCAATTGGTAATTTTCCATTATGAGTTGCATAAAATTATTTAAAAATAGAGTAAGCAATAAAAGTATAATAGAAGCTGACTATGTAGTAAATAAGAAAGAGTAATTGGAAGGCTGATAAAATTTACCAAGGTAGAAAGGATGTTTGAAATCTAATCCGAAAACTAGATGTTGAATTTCAGCCATGAATGAGTCGAAAATATAAATAAGGTTCAAAAAAGCAAAAAAGAAGTACAAAAGACAGTAAATGAAACTCATTTATAAATAAGCATTTATTAAAAATATTGAAAGACAAATCGAACTCAGCCCTTGTTAATAATACCTTTTATTGGACTGAAAAATATCACTTCTAATAAACCAAAAGTTAAAGTTCATAAACTTTGGATTTTTAAACTCAATATTGCACTTTCTTACTCTTCTGTTTCAGCACAAATTTAATTACACATTAAAATTCTTACTTTTTTAAAGCGTTCTAAATTTTATATATATTTATATCTTTAATTATAAATCTTAAACTGGTCAAAATTTTAATTTGTATTTCAGACTAATTTTTTTCAAAATAAAACAAAAAATTTAATTAAAAATTAATTAACATTTTTCTTTTTTCAAACAATTTTTTTTCCAGATAATTTTTCAAATAATTAAAAAATTATTTATTTTAAAAGTAAAATAATTTTTTTTAATTTATTTGTATTAAAATTATTAAATCCTTTAAATATTTATTTATTATTTTCGACTTAAATTGTTTATTATTATTATTCAAATTTTTAAATTACATTTAAAAATTTATTAATAATTTAAAAAAAAAAATTTTCTCGTTTAATAATAAAAATAAAATTATTAGAATTTTTTATTTAATTTCATTTAAGCTTTGTTTGGGGTTGGGGTTGGGGTTGGGGTTGGGGTTGGGGTTGGGGTTGGGGTTGGGGTTGGGGTTGGGGTTGGGGTTGGGGTTGGGGTTGGGGTTGGGGTAAAATCACGTTTTAATGTGCAAAATTTATCATATCTATTTATCTCTCTATCTATCTATCTATCTTTATATATATATATATATATATATATATATATATATATATATATATATATATATATATTATATATATATATATGTTTAAAGTGGAAGCAGTGCAAGCTAGCGACACTAAACTAGTTTCAACACTAAGACCATTTGGATATAGATAGAGACTGGATCGTTTGAACTTATTTGATCCACAAACACGATGACTAAGAAGACAGGTAATGGAGACATTAGAAAATCTTGAAGGAATAACCTATGTAGACTACAACAACCTCTTCACGCTTATCAGAAATCAATTCACAGGGACACGATAAAAACTGGAATTATAAAGAGACAACACCCCTCAATTTGGTATTATTTTTTTACATAGAAAATAGCAAATGCATGGAGCAGACTTCCGGTGGATGTAGTGAACGGTATCATGGTAAAATTATTCAAAAATAAGTAAGACAAGATCATAAAAGCTCTATAAACGTTTAAACTAATTCGTTCTATCCAAGAGCAAATGGAGTCGCCTCGGATGAACTGGAAAGTCTTTGAGACATTTAAAATCCCTTTAAATTCTTATAACTTTATTTACCTTTTAACCAAGAATTACTCGCTTATATTATAGATATCTGTATTAGGTTGGCTATGAAGACGGCTATATAGCACGGTTGAAGCAAGTTTATGAGCGCTGTAGAGTGGTAGCAGCAACGTTTGGCATATTAGCATGGGCGGGCTTAACCCCCCCCCCCCCCTCACATGCCACGTTCAGGATGGTGGTTTAAAGGTCACTCATGAATGGCAGAGAAAAGGGACAGTGACAATGACCTAACAAGACAACGCCCTTGAGTCTGGCCATATATCAAGGTGATCAGTGCCCAAGCCAGCTCTCTTCATAAGCTAGGACCATAAAGGGGCAGGCAATGGCTGCTGATGACTCAGCAGGTAACCCCCTATAGGCTCCCCCAAACCCCCCAATCTTAGCTCACAAGGATGGTGAGGTTGCAGAAACAAGAAACTATCGAGCTTGAGTGTTACTCGATCTTCCTTCCAGCAGACTGCGGTGTTTCTAATAAGCCACCACAGCCTTTATACAGGAGACACTACTGGAATTTTACATTATTGGTATTTTGGAACTAAATTCAAAATAATTTCGTATACAATTTTGGATATACCAATTTATACAGAAACATCAATTTCCGAAGAGGGTAGCTTTTCGCTACATTTATTTATATTTTGTGGCTTTCGTATTTGCTCTCTTGTTTGCCAAGTTATCAGTTTTTAAAGATAACCTTCTATGTCTGTGGTTGTTATGTTTAGCATTATGCCTCGTTTCTAAATATGAAAGAATAGTCAGATTTTTACATTTGAAGGTATCTTCTTCCAAGAAAATTTTTTTTTACACTTGACAGTTTTTCGTACTCCACTGAATGTAATAAAGTCTTCCGTAATCCAGTGAATATAATGGAGAAAGTCATTCGTACTCCCCTGAATATGATAAACACTTATATCGCAGAAGAGGTTTTTTTTTTATTATATTTTTAATATATTCAGTGTCTATAAATTATCGTGTGATGTATCAAATTCATCTCGATGTCCCTTCTCTTCTCTTCAACTTATCCGTTTTCGTTATTCTTTTTTTAATGTTGACTCTCTAGATTGGCTCGAGACGTTAATTACAGCGTTTCTCTTACAAACAGACCGCGTGAAAAGAGGACCCCGCAAAGGTAAACAAAAGGGATGTTGAGGGAGGTCGTGGAATGTTCTTACTCTTTACCAACATTTAAGAAAATCCTTTAAAGAAACGGAGGCAATGTTAGAGAAAATTCCTTGCAAAGGGTGGCACAATATACCGTAAAGGGAAAAAATAAGGGTAATAGATACGAGGAATTATATAGCTTCGCCAAAGTTGGATGATTAAGAAATATGAATAGATGTATTCTTTTTTTTTCTTTTTTGTACAGGAGTATGTGGATTTCGATTGGCAGAACTTTATTGCAAATGAAAATATTAGTATATTAATTAGATATTTTATTAAAATTTGTCTTATTTATCATATTTAGTAGATGAAATTGATTCTCCATATTTAGTCTCCTCTTTACTCCCAGCCTAACTGCTGTCTCGCCAGGAACCCTGTTTCTTTCTCTTGATCTACTCAAACTCCTACAATGTTGTTGTCAAAGAAGGACCCCATCCAAAACTCAAAGATTCAGCTGTGGCAATGCCAACATGCCATGTTCATTATTCTGTGCATGCCAAGGCTGACGCGAATGCGAAAATGACGTTGAGAATGCTGAAGATAATGATTGAATGGTAAACAGTAATGACACTTTTCATAATAATAATAATAATAATAATAATAATAATAATGATCTTGAGTTATCATGGATGTCAATGCTACTGTCAAAATACATTTTAACAATATACAAATCATGTTTAAAATTGCACATAAATATAAGTAAATTTGCACTTGGTTGAACCTGAAAATAGACATGAGTAATACATGCAATTATCCGAATGTTTTTTTTTTTTTTTTTTTTTTTTTTTTTTGTGATACTTAGTTAATTGACAAATCTGGTCCAGGTAACACAAATGAGTGTGAAACTAGTTTTATTTGACTTGTCTTGACTTCTATACATCTAAAGTGTTGTATACAACCCTTATGGTTATAATTTTCAATAATCATCGCTGCACATTTTATGAGCGTTAGAATAAAAGCATAAATATTTGACCAACATCTTCAACTTGTATCGCACTTCTTGTACCTGAAAACAGAAAAGACATTACTTGATATTTTATCAATTATTATTTAGATTTCACATTTTCTCAATTTCCCCAAGGGTGACATCTCTCCACCACCCAGATATATTTTTATACATACTCTTGATAAATAATTGACATTTAAAAAAATATGTATCAAATAAAAAGAAGTTAGGGAAAAATATACTTGTTTGCTGCCAGTCTATCTGAACCGAAGACAAATCGCTTGTGTAATTATACAACTTTCACCGCACAAGTTGAAGCGCTTGAGCATATGATACGAAATTCTGTATATTTGAACTTCCTTTATTTCAAAACCTATATCTCGCCCCTGATACAGATTCTTCAGCATTTCGAAAATAGGGGGCTCCGAAACCTTACTTTTTTGTTATGTTCATTTTTACTGTTAACAAAATTACAATATATTTTAAGTCTCTTTCAACGTGAAATTTTTGTATCTTTAATATTTTTTCTTCGAAGATGAAATCCTTTGACTTCTTGTAATTCCTTGCTGAAGGCATATGCTTTATATTAAAGAAATAAAGACAGAAAGAGATAGAAGAGTAAGATATAGGAATAAAGATTCTTAGAAAATTAAAGTTGAAATTGTAAAATGGAAGGAATTCTTATTTAAGGGTAATGTTGTATAGCAATAAAATAATGACTTTTCTATAATAATAATTATAATAATAATTGCAATAATACATCATACATATACCAAGGCACTTCCCCTAATTTTAGGGGGTAGCCGGCATCAAACAAATGAAACAAAAAAGGGGACATCTCCTCTCTACGTTCCTCCCAGCCTGACAAGGGACTCAACCGAGTTCGGCTGGTGGTGGCACAGCCCACCCTCCCACATTATCTACCATAGATGAAGCTTCATAATTCTGAATCCCCTATTGCTGCTACCTCCATGGTCATCCAAGGCACCGGAGGAAGCAGCAGGGCCTACCGGAACTGCGTCACATACGCTTGCCATTCATTCCTATTTCTAGCACACTCTCTTGCCTCTCTCACATCTATCCTCCTATCACCCATAGCTTCCTTCACTCCATCCATCCACCCAAACCTTGGCCTTCCTCTTGTACTTCTCCCATCAACTCTTGCATTCATCACCTTCTTTAGCAGACAGCCATTTTCCATTCTCTCAACATGGCCAAACCACCTCAACACATTCATATCCACTGTAGCTGGTAACTCATTTCATACACCCAGAACAAACTTTTCAAATACTTCTTTTCTGTCACTATGGTGAAATTCTCCACATAAAGTGCCTGTTTTTAAAGCTTCCATAAACAGCTCCCCCATAATAATAGACTTTAAATGGAAGAAAGTCCTTAGACCTGGCTTTTTTCTTTAATGAGATTTACTAGTAAGGCGGTGCTGCAGTGAATTTTAGTTTTCTTCTGGTGTGGTCACAGTTATGTATAGAAGATTTGGGATTTGACTTTTACTGGGCTCTATTTAATTTCACTATTACTCAATAATTTCAAAAGAGCAAATGGGTGATAGAAGCCTTATTAAAAAAAGTTCTGTGCAAAATTATTATATTATGAAGGGGTACAGGTCATCAAACGGGGTAATGCAGATGTGTATCTTAATTAATTCAGTATATTCGTAAACTGCAGGTTATATTTTGATATTGCATTTACAGTTGAACTTGATGTTTAGTAAAGAGAGTGGAGTGGAAAATTAGAGGAAATGATACTCTTAATAGATAGCTTTTAGTCATCTAGTAGGTTGTCTTTGGCTGTTTCTTTGATGCGCCATGATTATGTCTGGTGTGTGTGAAGGAGTTTGATGTATCCAATCATCTGGATTTGGTCTGCATTTACATAAGAAACAAAGGTTCGTGTTTAACTACGTTGGTATGTCAACCGATTTTATCGAATCTGATTGACGCCTATACGAAGCAAACGGGATATACTGTATCATATGGTGTTCTGTATTGCAATTATGAATGATGGTTAAACTCTTGTCTTCCAAGACGAAGGGATCTTCGTAACTCGAAAATAGAATATAATTAGGATAGGAATAATATCGAAACTTACTGTCTACGTAAGCACTGTCACTATTTCATTTTGCATCAGAAAGATATTCAACCCGTATTACATCTAAACAATTGACAACTGATTTTTTTTATCGGGATTCCTTTAGATACCTATTTATAGTTCATGTAATTTATGATAAACATTTCCATTGGTAGATCAATGATAAAAACATTTTTACTCGCTTTATGATAAACCCTCTCGGGGGAATAAGAAAATTATATCTCATGTTTGTCATGGTTGTATTTGCATCAATCTTGTCCAACCGTTGTACCTCGTTGTGACAACTGGATTTCCTTTGTCATCTTTGAATGTCTGCTTGTATCACTTCCAGTCCTCCTTCCTCTATTCGACGAGTTGTATCTCCTTCTGTCAATCGGTAACCTGTCATGTTTTGTTGCAGGAGTCAATATGGCCATCGATCAGTAAATTTGAATAATTATGCATTGTATCAATCATGCGGGTTAGTTTGAAAGTTGCTTTGTGATCATCTAGAATTTGGATTAAATTCTATGAAAAAAAAAATCATGATAGTTAGAGGGACCACTGAAAGAAAAGTTGTTCGAAAAGTTGAACTTGTTTTGTGTTACTGTATGCTACGATAATAGTTTGGGGTTTTATGCGTCCTATAGGAATTGGCCCTTCCGAGAAAACAAAATCAAATATCCGGGTGTGTGTCGATTTAATTTTTTTTCCCCAAATACTTGAGAACAGAATGTGACACTTAATAAGTGAAAGATGGAACCAAGTATGTTTGATGTATTAAGAAATTTATAGATCTGTGTATTTTTTTCTTGTGTTTTTTTTTTTTATTTGAGGTAAACGCTATACATTTTGGAGACAAACGATATACGTAGTTGTACGAGTCTAAAAATAACACTTTTATGTCACCACAGAACTCTGAGAACCCGTAGTGACGTCATAATTCTATGTCGTTCTTGAATTTAGTTTATGGAGCTTAGGTTTTTTTTTTTTTTTTGTGGGGGGTGGGGGGGGGGGCAAAGTCTGCCACACTTGAGATGATTGCTCCTAGTGAAGGTTCTGTTGTTTCGGTGGTCAGCCAAGAAGAGAAGAAAGAAATTGAGTTATTTTTTTTTAGCTCACATCAAAGAAGGACAAATTTTGAAAATGAAATATTCGGTGAAGATTTCAGGCCTTTGCCTCATTCTTGGGGTTTCACTCCCTTTCTGAATAACCCATTCGTTTCCGTTACTTTTCTCTCGTGTTAGTTTGTTTACATTAGCTTCGGACTTTATTTATGACGCTGCCCTTCCAAAATAGTTTTTGTGAATGGTGGACCCTTTCCTTCCCTACCAAGATAAACAGAGAAGAATGTTAGGGGAAGTCACGGAGTGGACTCAGTCTTCCCCGCTACCTGAGAGAGACACTTCAAGGCAGGGATGGTAACTACGCAGAGAAAACGTGGTTGGGCAATTTACTGAGAAAACATTAGAAAAAACTTGGTAACTCGTTTCCTAAAATAACAACGTATCCAGATATTTGGAGTTCTGTTGGAATAGCTGGTGAAGAGAAATAGTCCTTGCTTATAATCCATTGCGATTATCGCAACCCAACAATTTACATTATACCTTATGTACCTTCCTGGTATATATATATATATATATATATATATATATATATATATATATATATATATATATATATATATATATATATATATATATATATTCAGCCATTACTAGTCCACTACAGAACAAAGGATTCAGTCATATCCTTCCGCCTGTTTGTATGTATGTAGATGTGAGAACAAATTAAGGCACTTCATCGTGTGCGCACTTATAGATTGGTCTTGGCCTGCAGCAGAGCTAAAACAGTATTCAAATTTTCAAGGGGCTGCAACACTATTTATTAAAAACTGGAAAATGTGCTTGTTTTTCTTACTTCAACAATACTTTCAAGTAGAAAACCAAAAATACGACGAAGAGCGTTTGGATCTTTAGGAAAAATTGTGATAATGGAAGCCGATATCTTCAGCAGAAATGTGATAATGAAAATCTATATCTTGAACTGAAAACTTTTTTTTTAGTCCTCCACGACTCCTCTCGATTATTTTCTTCAGAAATCGATGTCTTTAGCCTTTTGTTAACTTTTCAATTGTAGAGATAGGCATAGGGGAAGGAAAGAAATACAGTAAAGATAAGAAAAGAGTGAGAAATTGAATAAAACGGGTTTTTTCTATCATTCGTTTAAAAGAAAACTCACACGCACACACTGAACTTTTAAATGCTACTGATATACTGATAGAATAATTAATGATTTTCCTTTTACTATTATTTTTTTTACCTCAGATGTAAGATTGTAGATGTAAGATTGTAGAGAGGGCAAATCCCGAAACTAGAAACGTCATATATAGCTTCAGGGTTCGGACCAAGGTGCCTTCCTCCTGGCTGCTAATATTGGGTACAGTTTTGAAAGGCTGGCTGGCCCTTTCTGTAGGTCATGGGCGGCTGGCCCTTTCTGTAGGTCATGGGCGACTGGCCCTTGGGTGAACGAAGGCATTTTTCAAACTCTTTGACCAAATTTTTTAGGTTACAAATATAATCCCTGTAAAAAGTATAGCTTATTTAAGTAGATTTGGTAATGAATTGTACTTTCATAAAGCAACTTGTACTACTCTGCATTTTTTTTTCTTTTTTTTTTTTTTTGTCAAAGTTACACAAGTAATGTGGTCTGTCAATTTTAAAGGACGTTATGTGTGTATTGGTGAAGAGAAGTGGAGAGGGGCAAAGATAATGTTCTTTACCCTGCATAACTTGAGAAGGTACCAAAATAGTAATCGTTGTTAGAGCCTTTGATTCAGAGGTATATTCTTGGGCAAGATATACCAATAAAGGTGAATTTATCATCCGAAAATACCCAATTATTAAACGTGATGAATGATAAGAACAATGCTTTCACTGTTAAAATGGAAGAAGTTTACGCATCAATGTATTTTTAAGACTTTACCAAAACAATTAAGACCGTGACATACTGTATAGCAAAGGAAGTCCAAACAAATATTTTTCAGAAGCATTTGTCGCTTGCAATAACGTTGTATTTTCCCAATTGAAAGCCTCGTAAATATGATCTCCTACATCGTGTGTCTCTAACCGTTAAGCATTGGTACACTAATCATCCAAATGAAATAGTTCCACATTAGCATAATAATTTCCATGGAAATAAAAAGGAAATGTTTTCTTCGAAACGTAATCTTGCTGGATCTTACTTATCAAGCTATGAATATCGACTCTACAATAATTAAATACTATTGCACGTAAAATACAATAGCATTTGAATGGGAAAATTTCCTCTGCTAAACTTTTAACAGGGAATGTATGGAATGAAATTTGATATAAAAATTACAAAAAAAATAGCCTCACCTCTATGTGTAGTTTGATATTGCTGCCTCTTGAATATCGTATATCCATCGAGCAAAGTGCCAATAAATTCTGTTATGTTAACATTCGCCTTAATTGAGAGGGCAAATGGATCAATTCCTTCCTGAATTCATTGTTGGAATATAATAAACGTGATTACGTGTGCTCTCGATATCAAATGGTAATACTAGAAATTTGAACTTTTTCTGAAATATATTTTGACCATGAAGTGATTTTTTTTTCGATGAAGTAACGACGTATCATCCAGTGTGCAACGGAATTCTTTTCAAAGTCCTTTTTTCAATAAATTCCTTTTCCGAAATCCTTATGAAATGTAAATGACGAAAGGAAAAACATTACTGTATAACTTAAAAAAGAGAAAAATGGATAAAGGATGGGGACATATTACCTGTAATTACGGTGTAAGACTTTTAGAGCAATACTTGAATATTACAGGTACCTACTGTTTTATTGGTGCAATCTCGCCATCATGAACACAGCAAAATGTATGTAATAAATTGAGTTGTCTTTCCCGTAAATATATCTTTGTTCTCAGACTTTAATTAAATTCGGGGACCTGAAAACTTTTAGTATCATCCAATAAATATAAAATACGAATAGAGAGATAGAAACTAATACGTTGCATTGACCTAATTAATTATTTTTTTCAATTTTAATGATTTCTTTTTTATTTCAAATGAAGTGCAGCATGGTAAATAAACCTTATACGTTTTTCATTAACTAAACTTAAGGCACGTGTACCTAATTACTGTTTAGATTTCAAAGATAGTTGCATTCGTGAATATAGTTGTTTTTGACATTGAAGTCATTAAATATTGTTTTAAACGTCGCTAAGGAAATAAAACACCATAACTGATGAACTGAAAAGTAAATATGACACCGGAGCTCTCAACTAAGTCCACGCTGACCTAGATTAGACATAATTAGTTTCAGAGTTCCTGTGAGATTGCCCTTTGGATAAAGGATTGCTCTTATGATTACTTTCCTGTTCATTCTTTCTTAAAGGGCTGATTTTCTGTTAGGGTGAATTCTTTCAGCTGAGCATATTGTCAAGATGGAGAATCGAAAATAAGGAGGCTGGGATGGGGGGCAATAAGGTAGTAAAGATCTTTAATTTCGTTCTCTTGATAATTCATACAGAGAAAGATGGTCACGATCCAGAAGCTTGGACGTTTCCCTTACCATCGAAAGGTTTGATTATAAAATGAGGCGTTATTCTTTATGTATCTTGCTTTATTCCCCACGTTTACTGGTAGTTAAACAACTGTGGAAAGTGGCAACCTAACTGCAGAATGGCAAAAGTCACTGACCTCTTGAATTGTTTGATAAAAATTGGAAGGCTAACACGATCTAGAATTATCCCCTCAAAAGTGATGTGTATATATATATATATATATATATATATATATATATATATATATATATATATATATAAAGGAACTACTAGCACTGGTCACACCAATAAACAAATTCGAAATTTATGTAAATCGACTACGGAATGAAGAAATTACAATCTAGTCGGATCACAGTCCTTCAAGTTTTGTTAATAAGATGAAGAATAATCAAAGATTACCTAGGTGGTCATTATGTATGCAACCATATTATATTAATGTAAAGCATATATCAGGTAAAGATAACACGATTACAGATTATTATTACTGGTTGAATCAATGGATTCAGGCCTGGAATAGATAATATTTTTTTAGGGGAGCTATTTTACAAAGCTAGTCTAGTGTAGAGTAAATATTTTATTCATGTATTTTATTTGTGTATTTAAGAGGTCTATAGCCAGCTAGTAAGGTGAGCTTCTCTCATGTAGGTATAAGTAATTATATGTAAATTGCATAAGACCTTCGTCGATCATTTCATTGTATTTTTAATTCAAGTCAGTTTATGTAAATTTACGTTATTTTTAAGAATGAACTTTTTGTTTCACATATTTTGTTACGAAGTCTTATGCCATCTTGATTAAGTGTGCTGTACGAACCATACGAGGTATGAACGAGGGCATATGTAATTTTTTCTATGTTTATACGAGGTATTGCGTCATTGTTGTGAGGGAATACACAATTCTTATATTTTCCACGTGTTTAGAATGTTCTTGAGAACCCTAGAGATAGTTTCATCTTTTTTTTTTTCATTATTCCGAGGACTGAGGGGGGCGGTGCTAGCTGAGAGAGGGTTGCCTTGCAAGCAAGGTTGGATATCCTGTTCGATTGATTCAGTTGGCAACTGAAAATAATCTCTTAAGAATAATCTAGAAGTTAGTTAGTCAATAAATAAGTGCCCCTAGGAATACATAGCAGCAAAAGGGATCCAGCCTGTCTCAGTGAAAGAGCCAACATCTTTTCTCCTCAAGTGCCTTGAGTGTGTGCCCTCTCCAAAGTGAATAAGTGTTTTACCCAACAAAAATGGTGTGTAGCGTGTTCAAATGTTAATGAAACTTTGAAGCTGATTTCAAATTTATTGTTTAATTGTACTTGCTGGTATTATATAAATTTATTATATAAACTGGCCCATGTGATTCTTAGGTGAAAACAGTGAAGTGTGTTTATTTTGGCTTAACTGTTCGATTACATCATGTGATCCAAAAGAGTTTATCAGTTCCTTTTATGTAAATTTCTATTAGAGTTTATATAAGTGTTAAAAGTTAACTATTGCCATTAATTATCAAGATTAGATATTTTTATGAATTAATTTTCTGTGAAACAAGTGATTGTATAGTTTTCATAAGTATCTTTTCTTGTCTTATTCTAAGGTTATGTTCAGATTTAATATTTTGTATGATTCATCTTAGTGATAATTTTCCGTATCAATGTTGTAAATTTTTATGGAATGTATTTATTTTTTTAAAGAGTGTATTATTTCGATCTCCAGTATTTCTCTCATAGCTCTCTCGTATCCCTGTTTAAGAATCGGAGTAAGAGGTTGTTTTGAATAGTTCTTAATAATAATTACCCAGTTTGTTTTGAGTGTACGTAAGAGACCTTTGAATATTCAGTGTTTTTATATATTGCTGTATGGAAGTTATATAACTCTCAGAGCTCGGGTATTATTCAAGTGTATCAGATTCATGTAAAAGCAAATAGGTGAGTTTGGAATTCGGGATAGGATCGTAATTTCAAGTATATGTATTATAAAGATCAATTTAAACTTTTCTCATGATCCGTTTTCGGAATCATCCCCTAGAAAGTAGTTGCTACAAGACACCATTCAATGTTATCATCTTCGTATCCTATCTAAATTCCTCTCAAGAGAAGTTGGCTCGTCATTAAAATTTCTACATTTAATGAAATAGATCCATTAAAACCTTTTTACGCTTCAGCCGCAGAGAAAACTGCTTCCAAATGACCAAACTTTTCAAGCAGAAAAGTACTAGTGCTTTGCTACAAAGAACTTCAGGAATTTTTGGAATATCCAGCAATACATGTCTGTGTCCGAAATGATTATGGGTTTTATGCAGCCTCGCATAAGCGACAAAATTCGGTGTTTGAAAACGGAATTACGTTTAATCACTGAACTTGTCTTTGCTCTTATCGTAATGACTTTTGCTGGCCTCTAATGTGAAGGAAAACCTTTAATTATTACAGTCAGGTGCATGTAGACAAAATCTAATTATTTCAATGTATGTTAAGTTTTGTAATTTAAACCTATACATTTTAATTATGAAAGGAATATATATATATATATATATATATATATATATATATATATATATATATATATATATATATATATATATATGAACCAACTCTGTGTCACGCCATCGTAT
>NC_090746.1:25461372-25468872 GCF_036898095.1 Palaemon carinicauda
AGGAAAATCTATTGCCTCACAATGATCTGATAAAACATTAAATTGATTATTCAATACTATTGATGTTGACATGAATGACCTTGACCCAACATCACTCTCTTCCCTACTGGAGTTAATTACGTGGCATTTGCTTTGCTCTGCACATTCTGAAAATTAGTCTGACCTTGCGAGGTTCAGGTTTGACGACCCAGGCTCAGCGTTATTCGAAGAAGTGTTTGTTTCGGATTCTGAACTACATTGACATTTGGCTGTTTCTTCTTATTGTTAAAATGAGGATTTTTTCTTTTTATTTCCATATGGAACTGACTGTGGAATTGACTATGTATTTCTAGGATTCTGTTGTGTCTTACGCGAGTAACACTGACTATATGAATGAGTCGAACTATTATGTACCGAACAGAATTTCGTTCTGCAGTCCGCGATTAAGTGACCTTGACGTTTGCAATTATAACACATCATTCCCGCAACTTGACTATTATTAACTACATTTACTTGTTGTGGCTTTGTTTCATTCTTTGCAAAAACTTGAGTTAACACGGGATCGAGGTCTGGACACTTAGCCATGTGTTTCTTTATCTGTTTATATACATCCAATTCCGTACTTGCAGGCGTTAACTTTTTATCAAAACACCGCACTAAAGCTTCAGGCAACATAAGTGTCATACAAGTTAAATACATTAATCGTAAAAAATCTTTCACGGAGATGTTATCTCTAGTAACCCAAGTGGAATTACCTAAAATATCTTCATATTCATTAAGCCTATCAGCTATGAGAGCTGCTCTCTCAATAACCATTAAGCCGATTCATAGTGGCTTGATTAAGTGTATTTCTTAACGTTAATACTACATCCAAGGCTTCTTCACCCCCATAGACCGTGCGTAACCTAACTTTGAAATCATCCCAGGTAACTGCTTCTTGAAATGAAACACCTCTTAAATACGCACTCGCATCCCCCTTAGAAAAATCTATAAAACTTTTAGCTTCTTGTATTTGTACAAAAGGGTCTACGATTTGTTTGGCATTTAAATGGGCAACGACGGATGAAATCCATGACTCCACATTTTGAGGCAAGAACCCATTAACCCGACCCTGAAAAGGAAGGATGGCAGACCTTGCATTTACAAGCGTCACAATCGGGAGAGGATTAATCTGTCCTACGCCACTAGGTCCAGGGATGGGGATCACAGGGGGCGTCATGACTACTGTACTTCTTTTCCTATCTCTTCGACCCCCTTGCAATTCTATCAAAATATCTATATGAATACAGACGTCCACTGCGTAAACGCATAAGCACCCAATGATAAAGGTTATAACACAATTCCCCAAAACAATGCTACTAATCCCCAAGACATTTCCCGAGAATTTCTAAAAGAAAACAGAACAAAAAGATATTTCCCGAGAATTTCTGAAAGAAAACTGAATTAGCACAAAGAGAGAAAAAATTCTAGATGAGAATTCGGAGTTGAACACAGTTTCCTTTAATGAAAGGAAAATAAAAGATAAGCAAACCACTCACCCCGGTAATAATCGACTAACGACTCGTGATAACTACACTTCACTTCCCAAACTGAAATGAATATGAAAATTGTACTTAGCTTTATATGGTTCTGTGTGATGTCGTCATATCCTCTCTCTCTCTCTTGATGTTTGGGTGAATGTGTCGGTCCAATTCCCTCTCTCTCTCTTGATGTTTGGGAGAATGTTTCAGTCCAATTTCCGTTGAATGTAGTGCTTCCTCGATATGTTTTGTAAGCGTTGAACATCAGTCCTTGGGTTTCCTAGGATGTTGATTGAAGATCCAGTTCATCAGTTTGTATGTATAACATTCATTTAAATGTTTTAGTCTTCGATGGACTATGATACTTAGTCAAAATTGTAGATTCATTACTGTTGATTTCTTGAAGATCTTTCTCTGGGTTTTTACAGCTTTATTTTTGATTTCTTGAAGATCTTCCTCTAATTCTTAGAGTCTTAGTGCTGCCACCATTTATTAGTGTGCTACTGTTATTAACACACATTGAGTATGTGTTGTTTGAGATGTTGAGTCTTGAATTAAAGTCCAGCATGGTAACTTTAAAATGGTTTATTCTCTAAAAACAACAGTGTTAAACATCTCCATCACAGGAGTATAGCTGGTTTGGTCGGATGACCAATTCAGGAGAAGTATAGATAAGAACTGCCTAAAATATTGATATCACAGATATCGTATGTTTAGTTGTCTCAGCATTTAAACACAATATTAAACTTTACATTCGTCTAGGAAGACACCTGCATCCGGTAACGACACAATCTTTCACACGGTATGCATGTGTGTTTATGCTTCAGAAAAATGTTACATTGCTGAGATATGCAAAATACATCCTGTTATGATTTTATCTGACTACAGCAAATCTCACGCTAGCTGCTTCTTCCACAATGACATTACGTCATATGTTTTAAACATGTAATGTCTAACTATTACATTATATATATATATATATATATACACAGTATATATATATGTACAGTATACACGGCGTGTAATATATATATATTATATATATATATTATATATTTATATATGTATATATATACATATATATATATATATACATATATATATATATATATATTTATATATACATACATATATATATACAAGGTATATATATACATATATATATATATATATATAGAGTATACATATATATATATATATAATATACGGTATATATATATATATATATACATAAATATATATATGTATATATATATACATATACACCATATACATATACTGTATATACATATATATACGCGGTATATATATACATACAGTATATATATATATATATACATATATATACACCATATACATATATCTACACTGTATACATATATTACACCGTATACAGTATATATATATATATATATATATGTTGTATATATATATATATAAAAATATAAAATATATATACCATATACATATATATAATTCTGTATATATGCCATATATATATATATATATATTTATATATATACGGTGTATATATAATATATATAAATATATATACAGTATATATATATATATGTATGTATGTATACATGTATATATGTATATATGTATATATGTATATATATATATATATATATATGTATATATATATATATATATATATACATACACGGTATATATATATACATATATATATATATATAATATTTATATATATATATATATATATATACACAGTGTATATATATATATATATATATATTTAAGTAAGCCATATATATTTTTGATACATTAATTCGCCTGGGGCTCTGATACCGAGGTCGTTAAGAGAATCCAGACATTAATGTATCAAAAATATATATGGCTTATTTAAATATGAAAAACACGTATAAATGTGCAAAATTTATCATATATATGTATATATATATATATATATATATGGTGTGTATATATATACATATATATATACGGTGTATATATGTATATATATATATATATATATACACACACACACACACATATATATAGTATATATATATAGTATATATATAAATATACAGTATATATATATATATATATATTTATATATACACACAAATATAAACGGCATATATATATTATTTATATACATGGTATATATATGTATGATATATATATATATATATATATCTATATATATATATATATATATATATGGTATATGATATATATATCTATATATATTCATAGTATATATATATAATATATATATACACACATATAAATATATATATATGGTATATATATGATATATATATATATATGGTATATATATATATATATATGGTATATATATGGTATATATATATATATATATGGTATATATATGGTATATATATATATGGTATATATATGATATATATATATATATATATATACATATATATATATATATATATATATACACATATATATATATATACACACACACATTATATATATATATATATATATATTGATATATGCGTGATGTTTTGATCTAAGATAAGTAAATATCAGGATAAAGGATCATAAGGAGCAATCATTACTAAGTCGAAATATGACTATTTCAGATTCATTACTAAAGGAAACTATTGCTAATCACAAACTCTGCTCAGCATAAGAATCAAATTATAAACAAATGTATGAAATGCATCTAATCTATTATCAAAATAGTCCAAGTTTTACTATAAGGTAACGTTTGTTGATGCACGGTGATGGACCAATTATTGAAGAGAGCAAGATGGCACACGATGCAAAATGATCTCTGACTAAAATCATATGGAATTCCATTAGGGAGATTGTTTTTTAAAATACAGTTTTTCAAAATACAGCGAGTAATATGGTTTACCTTTCAGAAATATTTTATATGAGACTACCCTTGGAATTACTGCATAAGTCACTTTATTCTGAACGACGCCTCCCGTGGGTGAAATACTGGTACTCATGTGAGTATTCATGTAGGATCTCTACTCCACAACATCACGTATGCTGAGAGAGAGAGAGAGAGAGAGAGAGAGAGAGAGAGAGAGAGAGAGGGGGGGGGGGACATGTGGCTAAGATCCGATGTAAGACTAAGAATGAAACGAAGGGAAAATAGCTTTCATCCAAACCAACATGGTGCTTTTTCATCTCTGTTTTCTACCTCATACACATATGCACCCCAAACATCTTCTGTATATATATCTTACGCTTAAAAAATCATAAAATTTAAAAAGTTTGTTACCAAGCCGCTAGCTCTCTCTCTCTCTCTCTCTCTCTCTCTCTCTCTCTCTCACACCCCTTTGTAGTAAAGAGAATTCTCAAGACAATACTTTTATATCCATTCTTAGTGATATGAAGGTTTTTTTTTAATTTATTAAATGCATCCTTTAATCTATCAAAAAATATTACCGTTCGACAAATAAAAAAAAAAAAGCGACATAAAATGCGTTAAGCAAAATAAAAGGAAATATCCTAAGACACCACGAGGAAAAAAATATCTTCTTAAAACAGGTCTTTTAATTCCAGTAAGGAAGGGGGCCGGATATTAGATTTATAGCATTCACGGTACACTTATTTTTTTCAATTCAAAGATGTTTTAACCAAACTAATCAAGCTTAAATAAATTTAGGAAGTTAAACAAAACCCTGATTGAAATCTGTGAACTTTTAGATAAAAAAAAAATGTATAACTTGTGAAGATCGCTCGCTTTTAATAATAATAATAATAATAATAATAATTGCTACTATTACTATAACTATAATCAAAATTATCACGATTATCATAGGTTTAGATATCATGACGTTTACTTGTTCTCTAAGCTATACACAAACGTTTCATGAATGGAGTTTCCTCATAAATTCTAAATGTTACAAAGTTAGTTTCTTCTTAGACAATATTTATTACTATAGTTCGGAAACTGTATCCCCATTGTTTGAACACTTGTGAAATATGGCCGCTGGCGCACCAGATGCTTAAGAGACAAAAGTTAGGGTTTTAAAAGACAAACTATGCCTAATACTAAGATGACTGAGATAAGGAGTGAAAGATTCCCTCTCTCTCTCTCTCTCTCTCTCTCTCTCTCTCTCTCTCTCTTAGTATCTTTCCTTTTATCATTCAAAAAACTGTAAAGTGTCGTGAAATGGTCGATGTCACAAAGTTATAACATATCATATACATACTTATATATAATATATATACATATATACATATATACATATATATATATATATATATATGCATATATATATACAGTATATATATATATGTGTGTGTGTATATATATATATATAATATATATATATATATATATATATACTATCTCGAGAGAAAAGATACAAATAACTGTGTGTTTTGAGATAATCGATGTCTCAAGTGTTATAGCTGTTATAGCATATATATATATATATATATGTATATATATACATATATATATATTATATATATATATATACACAAATGAATACAATACACATTATAAATACATACATATATATATATATATATATATATTATATAATACATATACATACATACATACATACATACATATACATACGGATAAATACTCATACCTATGTATGTTCTTATGTGATATATATACATATATATATATATTAAAACTGGTAGGCGAGAATGATCATGAATGGGAGGTAAATCAATTGTTGTTTGCGGATGATACTGTACTGGTAGCAGACACAGAAGAGAAAATTGACCGACTAGTGACAGAATTTGGAAGGGTGTGTGAGAGAAGGAAGTTGAGAGTTAATGTGGGTAAGAGTAAGGTTATGAGATGTACGAGAAGGGAAGGTGGTGCAAGGTTGAATGTCATGTTGAATGGAGAGTTACGTGAGGAGGTGGATCAGTTTAAGTACTTGGGGTCTGTTGTTGCAGCAAATGGTGGAGTGGAAGCAGATGTACGTCAGAGAGTCAATGAAGGTTGCAAAGTGATGTGGGTAGTTAAGGAGTAGTAAAAAATAGAGGGTTGGGCATGAATGTAAGAGAGTTCTATATGAGAAAGTGATTGTACCAACTGTGATGTATGGATCGGAGTTGTGGGGAATGAAAGTGATGGAGAGACAGAAATTGAATGTGTTTGAGATGAAGTGTCTGAGGAGTATGGCTGGTGTATCTCGAGTAGATAGGGTTAGGAACGAAGTGGTGAGGGTGAGAACGGGTGTAAGAAATGAGTTAGCGGCTAGAGTGGATATGAATGTGTTGAGGTGGTTCGGCCATGTTGAGAGAATGGAAAATGGCTGTCTGCTAAAGAAGGTGATGAATGCAAGAGTTGATGGGAGAAGTACAAGAGGAAGGCCAAGGTTTGGGTGGATGGATGGTGTGAAGAAAGCTCTGGGTGATAGGAGGATAGATGTGAGAGAGGCAAGAGAAATAGGAATGAATGGCGAGCGATTGTGACGCAGTTCCGGTAGGCCCTGCTGCTTCCTCTGGTGCCTTAGATGACCGCAGAGGTAGCAGCAGTAGGGGACTCAGCAGTATGAAGCTTCATCTGTGGTGGAAATGTGGGAGGTTGGGCTGTGGCACCCTAGCAGTACCAGCTGAACTCGGCTGAGTCCCTGGTTAGGCTGGAGGAACGTAGAGAGTAGAGGTCCCCTTTTATGGTTTGTTTCTTGTTGATGTCGGCTACCCCCCAAAATTGGGGGAAGTGCCTTTGGTATATGGATGGATGGATATATATAAATATATATATACATATATAGATATATATACCCATATATACACAAATTAAATATATATATATATATATATAATATATATGTATATATATAATATATATATACACAAATGCATACATATACATCTACATAAATACAAACATACAGAGATACTCATACCTATGTATGTTCCTATGTGAGAGAGATACATACATATATATATATATATATATATATATAATTATATATATATATATATATACATATATATATATATATCTATATATAAACACACATACACACATACATTATGAATTATATATATACATATA
>NC_090746.1:25473872-25478872 GCF_036898095.1 Palaemon carinicauda
TAATTTTTCCACAATGTGACATAAGTGCTGGAGACTATCAGAGGAGGATATAGATGAAAACTTTCGGCAAAGACGACAAACAGGTCGCCAAACACCAATCTATCTGCAGAGACATCTAGAGCATTTTTGGGAGTGGTTCTTAGTCCAAGGAGAACCCCAAGAAAATGAGTAAACCAGTTGGAGCAATTGCAGCGAAACATCAAAGCTGCTTTGAATGTGCGACAAAAACGTTCAACCATTCCATTGGTAGAAAAGTTGTAGATGGTTGTCTAATGTAGGGTGATGCCCAGGAGCTTTGCTAATGATATTCACAATTGTGAGGTGAACTTGGTACCCCTATCAGAAGCAATATGCTCAGTGATACCGAATCTCGCTATCTAACCTGAAAGTAGGCAGATGTACACGAGGCGGATGTTGCAGTTTCCATGAGAATAGCTTCAGGCCAATGAGTACAAGCACTCAATGACAGTATACAAGTAAAGATGTCATTGTGTTGTGTGTAGGGGACCTACCACGTCAACGTGAATGTGGCCAAAATGAAGTAAAGGTTGAGGAAAGGCGCCCGATCCTGAATCTGTGAATCTATGTACTTTTGAAGTGTGGCATGAAGAACAAGTGTGGACCCAATCCTTAGCATCCATAGTAACGTGGTGCCAATGATATTCATCTTCAGTTGCTGTGCAATAGATCAGCACGAGGGGTATGAAAGGCCATGAATGAAATCAAACGCCTGTCGACGGATGGAAGCAGGCATCCATGGTCATGGTCTACCAGTACTGACTTCACAGAGGCGGATGGCATTGGATTCATCGAGGGGGGAGGGGGTCCTCCCAATGGAGGGATGTGCGGGATGTACTACATACTTGGGACTCTGGATCTTTTTATTGGGCTTCTGCTAAGGTGCTGTAATCTAATCCCAGGTGAATGGCAGCAAATATGTTTCTTGACAAGGTATTGGCAACGGGATTAATTTTTCCGGGGACAATATTATTGCATTTAGTCACGGTGGAGAGATGTCGGCGTTCACGGGTGGATCAGGCGTAGGACTGTCGAGTGAATGCATGCACCAGAGGCATGTGGTCCATGTGAAGATGAAGGATGTACCTTCTAAGAAGTTAAGAAAAGCACTGACAGCCAAATGCATTGCAGCAATTTGCAGTTGAAGGTAGGGTAGCCGGATTCTGCCTTGAACAGTTTTCTACTGAAGATGGCCAATAGGCGGGATGAACCGTTGACCATCTGCTTAAGTACTGTACCAATAATGACATAACTGGCATTGGTAGAAAGAGGGAGAGGGGCAAGTGGCACGGGAAAAGGGAGAACAGCGGTGGTTGATAGGGCATTCTTTGCGCTGCAGAAGGCCCCTTCTTGAAGGGGACCCCACTTCAGGGCTTTTGGCTTGCTACTGAGGGAAGCATAGAAGTGGGCAAGGGTGGCAGCAATGGCTGGCAGTTAACTGTGATGTTAGTTGATAATACCCAAGTATTCGTGCAGTGCTTTGGTGGTCAAGAGCATGGATAACTTCTGAACGGCTGTTACCTTCTCAGGGTGGGGATGGCCTCCTTCAGGAGTGATGCGGTCCTCTAAAAACAATACTCCATTGGCGCTAAAGGTACACTTATCGTAACAGACTACAAGGCAATTCTGTTGTAGCCGGAAAGAATGATGCGTAGGTGACGGAGGTGTTCCTCTTTGGAGGAAGAGGACACAACTATGTCTTCCACATACAAAGAAGGTTCCCTATGATGCTATCCATGAGGAGTTAAAAAGTGTCCCCAGCATTACGAAGGTGAAAACAGGAGTAAAGTAGGTGTATGTACCAAAGTGGGTGGTGATGGCGGTCTTGGGGATGTCTTCTGGGTTAACAGGCATCTGATAATAGTCCCTTCAGGAGGTTGAGCGTGGAGAAAACTTTCGCTTTGTGCAAGAAAGTGGTCACGTCAATGATGTTTGGGAGGCGGTTGTGATCAGGTTCTGTCTGCATAAATAGGGTCCTGTGATCCCCACACAGACGCAGAGAGCCCTCTTTTTTTCAGGCTGATGTTTAAGGGTGACAACCATGGGCTTTATGCCTTTTGGCAAAGACCCATTTCTTCCATTTCTGCAAACATTTGTTTAGCGGCAGTCAAACCATCGGGTGCAAGACGCCTGAATCTGGTGAACACTGGGGGCGCAAGACACCTAAATCTGGTGAACACTTGGGGCCCTGTCATCTTGATATGGTGATAAATACTGTCCAGTGTTTGGTGGGAACCGTGGGCGTTTGACAAAGTTCCTGACGGAAGACTTCCAGGTATGACGTGAGAAGGTGGACATAGGCATCCGTGGGTGTGCTGATTTGGAGAGAGGTGTCTGATGGGGCGAATTGATGGTCTCATCGAGTAAGAGTCTCCATTGACTAGCTATATGTGAGCTACACCAACCAGGTGGAGGAAATTTGATAGGAAATCCACAATGGAAAAGTGAGAACAGCAGCAGTTGATAGGGCATTCTTTGCATTGCAAAAGGCTGCTTCTTGAAGGGAACCCCAATTCAGGTCTTTTGGCTTGCCATTGAGGGAGGTATAGAAGGGGTCAAGAGTAGCAGCAATGGCTGACAGGAAATGGTAATAATAGTTGATCATGCCTAAAAATCCTTGCAGTGCTTTGGCGGTCAAGAGCGTGGATAACTTCTGAACGGCTGCTACTTTCTCAGGGCATGGGTGGACTCCTTCAGGAGTGATGCGGTGCTCTAAAAACAATACTTCGTGGGCGCCAAAGGTACACTTGTTATACCGGACTACAAGGCCGTTCTATTGTAGGTAGAGAAAACAATGCATAGGTGACGGAGGTGTTCCTCTTTGGAGTTAGAGAATACAAGTATGTCGTTCACGTAACATACACAGAAGGGGAGGTACCCTAGGAAGCTATCCATGAGGCATTAAAAAGTGGCCCCAGCATTACGATGGTCAAAACAAGAGTGATTGAAGGTGTACATAACAAAGGGGGTGGTGATGGCAGTCTTGGGGATGCATTCTGGGTTCATGAGCACCTGATAATACCCCTTCAGCAGGTTAAGTGTGAAGTAAACTTTCGCTTTGTGCAAGGAGATGGTCATGCCAGTGATGTTTGGGAGGGGGTTGTGATCTGGTTCTGTCTACATGTGGGTGTGCTGATGTGGAGAGTGAGATCAGAGTGGGTGAATTGAAGGTGTCAACGAGTAAGAGTCTGCTTTGACCAGTTGAGCATCGTCAACCAGGAGGTGGAAATGTAGGAGGAATTCCTTAACGAGGAATGGCAATGTGACGTCGGCAATGAGAAACTTTTTGTAACCGTGGAGAGGGATCGCAGATCTTTTGCCAGCTTCCAGGCAGACATTGGCAGGCTTAGACAGACTGCATCATGTCCTGGGGAGTGGCTTTAGTAGCAGTGAACAGAAAGTAACTGTGTCTACCAAAAATCACATGCCCGTCCCCGCATTATGTAAACATGCAAGATTAGTGACAGGTGAGGCCATCGCCACAAGCAGTGACCTCCTTACACGTTTTTTGGTCATTGACAACCATTTGCACATTTCTTGGCAGCAGCCCTGAATCTGTTTCCGCACACACACACGCACACACACACACACAATGGCTTATTAATAATGTTTTGAGATTTTCAGTGATCAAACTACTTTGAAGAAGTGTTTTGATTCTTTCTTTCTGCCTTGTTTTGGGTAGGCTATTGTTCTTCTGTCCTCTGTTCTGCTGCCGAGTCTCATCTTAATTTGCCGGACAAGGACTTGCAGTCTATTAAATTTCTTATTCATGATCTAGAAATAATGTGTCGCGGTCGTTCATTTATTTCTTCGTGCATGTTACATAAAAGTTTTAATAACTCTGACCATCATTTGCATTCATATCTTCACATACAGTACCACCCTGCACGTAATACTACGTATGCATTTATTTTGAACAGCCATGTCTTCTTCATTACAAGACTCGATACTACACAGTATTTTAGAAGTTTTATTACAGCTGTGACCAGTATGTGGAATGATCTTAATCAGGCAGTTGAACCGTTGGAACTTCAGAAGTTCAAATTTGCAGAGGGGGTTTTTATATCGACCAGGCTGACACAAGTCTCTCTTCATAGTTTATTTATAACTGGTCCATTTTATCGTTGTTACCGATCTTAAAATATTTCATATGAATTATTAATTAATTCATGAAATTTACTTATCTAATTTCCTCGCTGGGCTATTCTTCCCTATTGGAGCCCTTGGGTTTATAGCATCCTACTTTCCCAATTAGTGTAGTAGCTTGGCTGCTAATAAATGATAAATGAAGAATGATAAATAATAATAATAATAATAATAATAATAATAAATAATAATAATGATAATAATAATAATGATAATAATGATAATAATAATAATAATAATAGTAATGATAATAATAATGATAATAATAATAAATAATAGCAATAATAATGTCTTTCATTAATAAAAACATAATGCCTTGTAAAATTACTGATCAATCGTGCATGAAGTTGTCAATAGTTTTATTGCTCAAAATTTTAATCTGTTCCACAATATAAAGATAGAAGAGACAAGAAAGGGGTCAATACAAATTCCGAAGTTCTCTCCTGTTCTTCAGAACAAAAATAAGTCCACACAAGTGATAGTGCAGAGCAGAAGTTAAATTACCATCCCGACAAAACTAAGACGTAATAGCTTAAATTTTTAATTTCATGAAAAGCCATAAGTGTTCATTCAACAAACGCGGTTGGAAAAAAAAAAATTTCAACCACCTTTTTAGGGGGGGGGGGGCAAATTGCTCAGCACACTCGATTCTGAAGTAGACAATTATAAAGCTCCTCGTCACATTTGGGGAAAAGCAAAGAGGAAGATAAAATTCTAAACTTTCCCATTCGAATTACAACTATGAACCGTCTTAGAAAAACTAAGCATTTAAGGAGAATCAAACCAAAATCTATATAAGACTGAACGGCAGCCTATGTACTACACGATGGTTTGTG
>NC_090746.1:25493872-25498872 GCF_036898095.1 Palaemon carinicauda
TCAATAAATGTCCTAGTGTTAAGTGACTACGGGGTTAAATACAAGATTTCCACTACCGTTTTTAAGTGTCCCGAATAGACGAATGCAGCAAAATCTTTTATGGCAAAAAAATATGGTAGTGTATCGCACGTGTTTCATACACGAGCGTACAGTATAACGGTTTTGATTGCTATCTCATCACTCCCTCTTCCCTGCACTGTTAATAAACCAACCTGTATAAACTTTAGTTCATGTCTGATTTTGTTTGAATTTTTTTGACGTTCTTGCTCGCAAATCCTAGTATTTAAGCTCAACGTCTGTTTAATAAAGTTTAGCTGCATTCACCTCGCCTCTCAGTTACAACCTAACTGCTCGCTCGCACAGTGGAGAAACGTCCTTCGATTATATTTATTTTGATACCGAAAAACTAATTACTGGCATATATTAGGAATCACAATTTTCACCCTTCATTTCTTCAAAGGAGTTAATGTACTTTGAAAAAACTGTTATCCCGTTCATATATACATTCAGAAATTTAAATGCCTCATTGTGGTGTGCGAGTGGGCTGTTAGGTCATAACAGCGACGCGAGAGAAATGCGACTATATTTCAACAGATAAGGAGCTTATATACAAGAGGTTCCAAACAAGAATTTCACAAATATTCAAGGACTTATGCTTGTAAAGTCAAGCTTAAATAGGTTCTGCTAACAGGGGGAGAGCGAGATACACACACACAAAAAAAAAAAGTAAAATACTGTTACAGTGTACAAGTGTGTGAAGCACGTGCGGTACATGACTCCCCTCCCCACTAAAAGACAGATACTCAGGTTATAGGCGATCATTGAAGACCCAGTCTTCTTTGACACATTGATAATTAAGAAAACCTTCAGACTGCCTGGGATCACTAGGAAAAGGCTCGTGTAAGGGGGCGTTAGCGATGGCTTGGTAGTGTCATTGTGCAGGAAAATGTGCGTTGTAAGAGTGCAAATCTGACAGTAGGTTGTGTTGCTTAGCTGCGGGCTTGTACATTTGGCGGCATGGAGTAAATTTTCCCCCACAACGTGATGTCGGTGCTGGAGATTGTTGGAGGTGGTAGCAGATGGAAAAAAATGGCAGGGGCAATCGGTCGCCATACACCATTTCAGCTGCCAAGATATCCAGGGCATCTTTAGGAGTGGTCCTTCTTCCCAGGAAGACCTCACTTCAAGTGTTTTGGCTTACTCTCCAGGGAGGCGTAGAGGGGGCAAGACGGCGCCAATGACTGGCAGCAAACAATGATAATAGTTGATCATGCCCAAGAATTCTTGTGGTGCTTTGACAGTCGAGGGAGTGGGGAAGTCCTGAATGGCTGCTACCTTCTCATTAATGGAGTGAACTCCTTCAGAAGTGATGCGGTGTCCTGAGAACAATACTTCGTTGGTGCCAAAGTTATACTTGTCGTACCGGACTACAAGGTTGTTCTGTTGTAGGCAGTCGAGCACAACACAAGTGGCGGAGGGTTCCTCTTTGGAGGAAGAAAGCACAAGTATGTCATCCCCATAACATACACACAAGGGAAGGTCCAATAAGATACCATCCATGAGGTGCTGAAAAGTTGCTCCAGCATTATGAAAGCCAAAAGAGGAGTAATTGCAGGTGTATATACCGAAAGGGGTGGTGATGGCATTCTTAGGGATGTCTTCTGGATTCATGGGTACCTGAGAAAACACCTTCAGGAGGTCGAACGTGGAGAAAACCTTGCTTTGTGCATGTAGACAGTCACGTTGGCAATGTTTGGGAAGGGGTGGTGATCTGGTTCTGTCTGCTTGTTAAGACGCCTGTAATCCCCAGACGGATGCAGGGAGGAATCTTTCTTCAGGATGATGTGCAAGGATAATGACCATTGGCTTGAGGCCTTTTGAAAAGGCCCATTTCTTCCATTTCGGAGAACATTTGTTTGCCGGTATGACATGGGGAGGTGGGCGGATGTGGAGAGCGAGGTCGAAAGGGCAGGTTGGAATGGTGTGGAAGAATGAGTCTGCATTAACTAACCGTCGGTGCGCAACATTAACCAGGAGGAGAAAATGGGAGAGGAAATCCACGAGGACTGTTAATGTGACGTAAGAAACAAGAAACTTTCAATGATATTTGGCGATTCCAAACGATAATGTGAGGGTCTCATAACCGTGGGTGGGGATCGCAGATCTATTAGCAGCTACCAGACAGACGTCAGCAGGCTTAGACAGACTATGTCGTGTCCTGGAGAGTGGCCATGGTAGAAGAGAATAGCAAGCACCCGTGTCTACCAAAAATCGCATGTCCATACGTGTATCATGTAAAAAGAAAAAATTAGTGACTGGGAAGCCTCCCCCCCCCCCCCAACAAGCAATGCTCTACTTACAAGTGTTTTGGCAACCAACAACTGTTCGCACATTTCATCACAGCAGCCCTGAATCTGGAGTGGTAGTAGTATAAATGCTGCCGATGGGCGTCAGTAAGTGGCGGTAGAGGTCGTTGGTTGGCACATGAGCGAGTGGCGGGATATGTGGGTGGTGACCGGAATGTCACTACTCCGGTAACCCTGTACCTTACCGCATTTATGTCTGCTTCTGTTGATGTTGATTAGTTGTCCTCTTTGTCAAAGTGGAGGGCTTTATAGAGATTTTGAAAGTGGTCAAGGGCTGTTCATAAGGGCATCGACTTCAGTCATGTCCTTCATGGGCAAAATATTGACATCGGGTATGGCAGTGTGTACAGGTTTGGGTCAAGGGCACGATTAGGTTCACCTCATTAGGAGAGAAGTCTATAGCATATTGTAGACGAGTAATACTGGTCCTTTCCCTGAGAGCAAGCGAAGCCTTTTGGTTCCCCAACTGTTGTTGAGAGCTGAAAAAGCTGTTACACTGACGGCTGGCAATGGTTAGTACTGCTCCAGGAGGTATGTTTTGAGGGCATTGTACTCTACTGCGATGTCCCTTTGCTCGCAAAGCCAATCGTAGATTTCCGGGAAAGTGTCCTCAGGGATCGCAGCAAGGACATAGTTTGCTTTGGTGCTTGAGCGAGTCATCAAACAGCAAGACACAGCAGAGAGGGGAAAGGCGGCAGGGAGCTGGTCCTCTGGCGCCTGGCAGTCATCAATTGTGCAAGTGGGCTCTCAAGTCATAACAGACGAGAGAGGAATGCAACTAACTTTATTTCAACAGATAAAGAGTTTATATACAATAGGTTCCGAATAAGAAAATTCCGTTATTGTGTAGGAGATGTGTGAAACACGTGCGGCACAGTAGAAATGTATTATACAATGACCATTTTCTTCTGAATTAATAACAGCTATAAAAGCTGCAGGGGGATACCTAGCAATAGTTTAATATAGTAGCAAAAAAAAAATGTTTTATAAATTACATCTAAGGATAAGCATCATACCCCACATGATATAAATCATCGTTAATACCAACATTATTCTTACAAGAAGACTTATACTATTACCTTCACCTTGGCAAGATGTACAAATGATTCTTAGAAATACAGGAAAAAACATATCTCAAAAATTAATATTCTAATATTTTCTAAAACATTCAATTGTCAACTTTAAATTGGGTGTTTATCACAATGTCTATTTGGTTCTAGTTTACTCATTAATCATCTCTATATAATAATAAGTGTCTGGCTACATTCATAAATATATACTATAATATATATTTCTTTCAGGTCACACTCAGCTCGGGTAGGGGAGAGGAATAGTCAGTCATACCCGGGTTAGAGGAGGAGGATTCGTGTGCAGGCGTTTGCATATCTTTCTAAATATTTGGCAGTCATTTTTAACGGGTCATGAGTACTAGTGCCGTTTATAATGAATTTGGTTTTATTTTCATAGAAGTAGTTTTTCATATTACCAAGTTAGACGTCTCAACCCTTCAGTATTCCATTCCGGGAATCACAGCTAAAAAATAACTATATCCAACATTACCACATCATCGCATTACCTAATCTGCCGAAGATCTGAAACCTGCTTCCGTTACCGGAAAGACTACCAAATTTCGTGTTCCCAAGTCCACTTCGAAAACGGCTGTTGTTGGATTTTCACTTAAAAAGGCCCTTGGCATTCTTTAATATAACATATACATGGATGTGAATGTGTTCGTTATACTATTTGCATACAGCTTTAGTAGCAAGGAGAGATATATCTAAGATTATACCTTAACCAACTGTTGTATGCAATTATAGAGAAAACTCCCTTTGATTTCCATTTGCAGGAGAAGAGACTAAAGAAGTAAAAGTTGGATGGCCAATTAGGAGACTAATAAACTTTCTTATAGTAATCCTGTAAAAGGGAGACACGGAGAAAAACATTTCTAGTAAACAGATAACACTCCCAAATAAGGAAAAATAAAAGTTGAAACAGGCAGAATTTAACCTTCGGTATAAAGAAAAGAACAAACAGATTTAACAATTTGAACATCCAAAGCCTTTCAACACAATTTTGAACTAAAACCTAAAACCTTGACCGAATCGAGACCCTTGGTCCTATGTCATTTTTATTATTATCATTAGGCTACTAGCTATGCAAGTAGTTGATGCAAGCCCAAAGGACCCAAGAAGGAAACCAGCGCGTAGTGAAGTAAAAAATAAAACAAAAAAGAAAATAATATAATACGATAAATAACAACGTTAAATTTATAAATAACAAGTAAAATATGAATGAGACTTATATCAACAAAAATTTATTTACACCAAGTTTGAACTTTTGAAGTTCCTTTCAGTTAGTTATTTAATAGATTAGATTATTCCACTATTTGGTCATTAAAGCAGCAATAAAACTTCGAATCTAGAATACTGTGACGATCGTTCGATTCTTGGGTCACAACCACTGTCCAGATAGATCTTTACCATGGTCACAGCAAAAATAAAACTTCGAGAACAAGTAATAAGAAGATTTTTGAACGATTATGAGATGGCTAGTATAGTGCGGGAAAATCTGAAGGCAAGGTATAGTCAGATTTGGTTAAAACCTTATACAACCCTAAGAGCTATTTGAACGATG
>NC_090746.1:25508872-25511372 GCF_036898095.1 Palaemon carinicauda
CTTGCCACAAGTGCGATGGGCCAGTGATTTTAACTAGCAAGAGGGTCCATGGACAGAACGTGCCAGTATGGAAGTGCAGAAGAAGGGGTTGCCAGTTAGTTCGGTCAGTTAGAAAAGGGAACGAATTCTTCCATTATACTAATTTGAATGGAAGGCTCCACTGTAATTTGAAGCCCTGTGAAATTTTAGAGCTAGTTTACATCTGGAGCATCAAGTTGCCAGTGGAGGAAGTGCCAAAGCATACTGGTACATCAACAAATACTGTGGTTGACTGGTTTAATTACTGTCGAGAAGTGTGCTCTCACATGGTATCTGTGACTAGGAGAGGAAAGATGAGGGGATCAACATTCAACCCAATACAAATAGATGAGGCCAGATTTGCAGGGCGCCTGAAATACAATCGCGGCCGTCTTTTAGCTGGAGATGAACCTGACTAAAAAAACATTTGAAATCCAGTGCAAAATCATCAGAACCATGGCACATGCATTGATGGTCCATGGGTTTTTGGATTATGACTGGGTACCGATGTTAGGTACTTTTACATACACAAACGAGACACAGCAACGTTAATTCCTATCATTGAACGTGAAGTAGAAGCAGGTTCAACAATACATTCTGATGAATGGCCAGCTTATAGACAACTTCTTCAAGCTGAGTACGATCACAAAACCGTCAATCACCAGGAACACAACGTAGATCCAAATACAGGTGCGCACGCCCAACAAATCGAGGGGACTTGGTTAGACAGCAAGATTGAGATTTTGAAGAAAATGCAAGGAGTTCCACAGCATCTACTCCAGGAGCACTTGGATGAACACTGCTGGCGCGTTTTGAAAGGAGATCAAAACCACTTCATAGCAATCTTAAGCGACATTAAACAAGTTTTTGTTAGTTAATTTCTATTACTAGATTAGGGCTTCAATTTTGCAATATTGATGCCCGAAGTTAAATCTGATTTTTTAAAGTGCGTTTTCTTGATTTTTCAGCATGTTTTATAGAACAGAATAGATTAAAATAGTGTCAAGAAGTGTTTTATCTATCCTTCTTTGGTAGGAATCACACAATAGTATCACCAAATCTCCTCCATCTATTATCAAATAAATTGTTAGGCTATCATCTCCTGCTGCTTTAACTCTTTCCAAGCCTTTCAATGCTGTCTTTACTTCTCCTAAAGATATGTTTGGTACCGGCTCATGTGGCTTTGGTGTTTCATTATTTCTATTGGTGAAATTATTTCTTATATCACTACTATATAGCATTGTACAGAAATTCTCTGCACTTTTTATTTCTATTATGGATAATATTTCCATTTTCCTCCTTTAAAGCAAACATCTGTTGGCGCCCTGTTCCAAGTCTTCCTTTCATCAATTTGATGCGTCTTTCTTTCTTTAGTGTTCCTTCAATTTTGGTCTGATTGTTTACGAATACCTTGGGATTTTAATTTGTTTATTGTTTTGGATAGTTCTGCTAATTCTATTTCATCTCTTTTGGATTTTACACTCATATCCAATCTTTTCTCTATTAGGTTTTTTATCTTTTCTGATAGTTTTCCTTTATCTTGTTTGCGAACATTTCCACCTATCTCTTGTGCAGTTTCAAGTACAAATTTTGTTAAATTACTGTTTATTTCTTCTTTACTTGCTTCCATTTCATCATGTACCTAGGAGTGGCTAATTTGTATTGCTATACTAAATTCAAAAGATTTTTTCCTATTACAAGTGTTTTTTTTTTCTTAAAATTAATTTTTCTCTTTAGATCTAAACAAATTTTGCTTTATCGTCATTTTAGGATTGCTTGAGTTTAACTTGTTTAACACGTTTACATCTTCAACTAAACTGACTTTTTCCCTGGGAATAAAATCTATTTAATTTTTTTTCGTTTCTCCAATTGGGCTTCTCCATGTCAATTTTCTAAGTTGCTTTTTATAAAATGTGTTGTTCATGATTTTAAGATTTTTTCTTTCAGCAAATTCTACAAGCATCTCTTCTGTTATTCCTTGTACCAAGTCAAAATTTACTCACTGTTGATTCTCCTCTCTTCTTTTGACATATTTTAAAATCAGCCAAAGCAAATGTAGATAAAGTATAACGTCTTTTCACAGATATCCCCGGATCTTCATAAAAAGTTTCCATTTCTTCCTTTGTAAAGAATGTTGTTGGTGCATACGTATAAATGATCTTCAGTTTATACTTAAGTTTCAAAATTGATCCTGCAATTCCATCACTAGTACTACAAAATTCTTCTATTTCACCTGCAATATTTTTATTGATAAGAAAATCCACTCGATTTTCTTGCTTCTTTACGTCTTCTGAAACAAAATATATGGGCCTCTTAAAAATCCATGTAAGATAACCCAATTCTTCTAATTCTACTCAATTCTATTATACCCCAATTTATCTATTGCAGCTCTTCTTGTAAAATACCATAATATTTTGTCCTGACGTTGTATGTTTAAGATTCAGTTTCCAAAGGTGGCTTTGTCTAGTACAGAGATTTTTAG
>NC_090746.1:25526372-25528872 GCF_036898095.1 Palaemon carinicauda
AGCAAATCAGACAATGGCTAGATTGAGTAAAATTTGGAAACCAAATCACCTGAAATTACATATAAAAATCAGACTATATATCAGAGAGATAGGTATTACTATATGGACTCGAGTCATGGGATGGCAATGAAACAATCTTAAATAGATTTAGTAGATTTGAGAACAAAGCCCTCAGAAGGATATTAGGAGTTAAATGGCAGGACAGGATTAGAAATGAAGCCATAAGAGAGATTACTCGAGGGCCTCATGTGGATGAGATGATGAGGAGTCAAAGTCAAAGTCAAAATATTTATTTCCATTATTACAATGGTTATTCTTTTGTTAAAACAATAAACTATATATTAAAACAATAAGTTATATATAAGTTCCATTGCTAATGGATAGCTTTACATAAAGGATACATAACTTAAAATATAAAATAGTATTACTTTAAAAACCTATACACACTGAGAGGGTGTAATTTGCTCTTTCAGATTAAAATTTTCAATAAATTAGTATCATTCATAAATTAAAGAAAATTGCGACTACAATCAGATGAACATAAAATTTCATAAAATTAAAAACTCATGAAACATCGGTGGTAAAAATAAATAGAAAAAATAAATCCATCTTATTCACAGTTTTTGTTTAAAAGATAATCTTTAAATTTCCTTTTAAAAACGTTAGCACTTGAACAATCCCTAAGATTTTGAGGTAGCTTGTTCCAGGCTGACGGGCTCCTTATTACCATAGAGCGTGATCCGAAGTCAGTTCGGTATCTTTGTACATATAAGTTATTATTTTGCCTTGTTGAGGCATCCCTGCAATTACCGACATTTAAAAAATCCTATAACCAGCTTGGGTATTCCTTTTTTTAAAACTTTAAAAACAAAAACACATATTTAGATATATTGATTTCTTAATTTTAACCATTGTAGTTGTTTGAGGACTGGGGTGATGTGATCATATTTTCTAACCCCCCCCCCCCCCCTACCGCGACCTGAGCAGCAAAATTTACAAGTTTTGGGGCTTTTTTTAAGTATACGTCGTTAGTCCCTCCCCAGATTTTAATACAATAACTTCTTATACTTAACATTAGCCTTTGAACTATCATTATTCTAATCGAATTATCATAATGATCTTTTATTCTATTAATATACATCAAGATACCACTCACTTTTCTACTTCATCAATGTGATGATTAAATGTCATACATTTATCCATATACAAACCTAGATTTTTTACATATTTGCTAGTCTTTACCTCTTCAACATCGCATCTAATTGTTATATTATTATCAATCTTGCTCATGTATTGTGAAGTACCTATAAAAATGCATTGCGTTTTACTGGCATTCATTAGAAATCCTTTCCTTAAGTATTTTTTTTATTTCTAGTAAAATAAATTCTACCTCTTCAATTAACTCCTCCAAATTTTCTAGCGAATCAGAGAGCAAAACTTGGGAGTCGTCCGCATACTGAATTAAAAGGCAGTCCTTTATATATTTAGCCATATCATTAACGTATATCAAAACTGATATTGGGCCCAGCACAGACCCTTGAGGTACACCATATTCAACTTTCTCCAACCTCAATTTGACATCGCCTAGTCTAACAGCTTGAGAACGATCTTGCAAGTAATCACCCAACCAAAGAGTATCAATATAGTGTTCTTTGCATGCTTTCAACAACTCTATGGTTCACGCTATCAAAAGCTTTTGAAAGATAACAAAATTAATAGGGAAATATTCTTATTGCCAATATTCTTATATATTTCATCTGTCAACTTCATGAGCGCAGTCTCTGTGGATAAGCCTCTACGAAAACCAAGCTGTGCATTAGATAACAGTTTGTTTTCTTCAAGATGTTCCATAAGCTGTTCAGCTACGATTTTTTCTATAACTTTAGACAGGACTGGTAAGATAGAAACGGGTCTAAAATTGCCTGGGTCATCTTATCTCCGTTTTTATGAAAGGGGTTAACTAAAGGATGTTTCAAACAGATGGGTACACGTCAGTTACTGTGGACGTATTGATAATGATCGTAACATAAAAAGCAATAATTAAAAGAGAATCCTTTAAAAAACGAGTGGGAATGCCATCTACTCCAAACGCATTACTGTTGCTCAAATTTGTTATCATTAATATTACTTTTTCCACAGTCACAGGCTGTGGTCTAAATAAGCAATTAGTGTTGTCGACCTCTATTTGGGTAGTTTGCAGGTCTAGTAAGTTATATTTACAGAGAAGTTCTTGTGTTTTCTTGTACGTATTCTCCTACATTGGCAAAAAAAAAAAAAATATTAAACTGGTCTGCTTTAGTTTCTGGATTGTCAAATTCGACTTTTAACATTTCTTCTATTAGGTACCATAGTATTTATTATTCTCCAAGTGTCTTTCATGGATTTACTTTTCCTGACTTCATCTTTAAAGTACAAGGCTCTACCCACCCGTATATTGGCGTTTACTTCCTTCTTCTTTTCTTTATATACAATGTTTACATTTTCATTTTGCCTATCTTCT
>NC_090746.1:25541372-25546372 GCF_036898095.1 Palaemon carinicauda
AGGGACAAATGTATTTCGTATATCATGTTACACAGGGGATATGGTTATTACCTGTAGATAGAGGAGGTCAGCTTGCAGATGCCACAGGTGCTGTGCCCCAAGAAAGGGGGGGGAGGGGTAAAGGATGAAGATGCCAGTCACTCTACCATTCATCTCAGACTAATTCTGGGTAACATCTGCCCTCGACCGACTACTACTTGTCTTGCAAGGGAGCTGAGGTACCTTAACTCGCATGTTGTGCAGCCACTACGGGGCCTATAGAGAGGGTATCCAGGATCTTGTGAGTTATGTTTTGCAGGTGAAGGTCAACTGATGCTTCCAAATATCAGCTTGAAATACGTGCACCACAGAGTAGTTCATTTAAAATACCTGAGACATACTGATACCCCTAACATCACGAGATCTGGGTTAGGGGGAGAGCCTGGATTCAAGGCCTAATCTATGACCTGTTAAATCCAAGAAGGCATTGTATTCTTGGTGACTCTCCTCTTGACCCTGCCAATGCTCACTAGAAGCGTGTTAATGCATGGGTAAGCTCATGCAGTTAATTTAGGATAACTCTGAGACTAAACACAGCAAAGTAACAATCGATCTGGGTCACTGGTTACAGTACGGTGCCTCTCAATCCGGAAGGGCCCGAACCTTGGGTCAACAGCAGCTGGATTTTAAGTCGGCAACAAATACAGGGATAAAATTGAATGTCACTTGCCCCCATCCCCTTGAATGGACAATGTCGTAAGAGATCATGCAACTCTGATTCTCTTAACAGAAGCCAAGGCGAGAAGGAAAACCGGCTAAAGTGTCAATTCGGGGTCTGATGACTGATGCAGCATTTCGTCTAGTGCTCCTATCAGGGATCGTAGTATGCGTACTACGTTCCAAGAAGGTGGTATGACTTCTGGATGATGGGAGGTATACTCAAAATTCCATATGGGAGGAGACAATTCTGTTAAGACGGCGAGGCCCAAGGCTAAAAGGTAACCTTTAATCGCCGAGACCGAGCAGATTTTCCTCTCAGAGGTATAACAAGAACTCCACTATCATGGGAATAGTGGCATAAAGAGGAGCAATACCTTTTCCAGGACACCAACCACAACAGATTGCCCACTTTGCCTGCTAGAAAGCGGAAGACGATTCCTGGAGGTATCCAGACATCTTTTGGATAACCTCCAAGCGTGAAAAGTAGCAAAGTCACTGCTTTGTTGTAAATCTTTGCATGTGGTTGTACGAGTAGATTTGAAAGTGGAGGAAGCTCCCTCAGCACCCCTCTGAGAAAATGCAGAAAGTCTGAAAACAAATTGCATGTTGCCACATTGGAGCTATGATGGTCATCGACAGACTTTGTGATGCCTTTACTCTGTTCCAAAACCATCTAATTAGGCAGAAGGAGGGGAATGCATAGAAATCTAGGTTGTCCCACTACTAGTGTTAGTGTTATTATTATTATTATTATTATTATTATTATTATTACAGTACTTGCTAAGCTACAACCTTATTTGGAAAAGCAGGATGCTGTGACCCCAGAGGCCCCAACAGGGAAAATAGCCCAGTGAGGAAAGGAAAAAAGGAAAAAAAATATTCTAAAAACAATAACATTAAAAGAAATATTTCCTATATAAACTATAAAAACTTTAACAAAACAAGAGGAAGTGAAATTAGATAGTATTTTTTACCCATGCTACATGTGAATGTTAATTATGAATTCATTATGGAAAAAAATAGTTTTGTTGATGGGGAGGAATATTTTATTAATGGGATTTCATTGCCGAATCACACAAGCTTCAAGGATGAGAGGGTTGGCATTTTAGGAATAAATTAAGATCGCAACATTTGGCATGGATTAAAAAAATGATTGTTAAACTTGCAGCAAAATTACTAAGTGAATCTGTTGCAAAATCACTCGAGTTTTGTTTTCATAACAATTTCGTAGAGTTAAAGTGATGCAAAATAACAATCAGTTTCCTTACCATTATAAATAATTTGTTTGATGTGATGAATTCAAGGAATTCGTGAGGTGGGATTTTAAAAGATCAATATTCAAGGATAAAGAAAGATTATTTAAAGAATTTTGGTCCATGTTGTAGTATATCTAACACAACTTAAACTTCCATGTGGTAAACCTTTGTTAAATTTCAATCGCAAAACTGGCTTTCTTGGATTCATAAATTGTATAAGGACTTTAATGAAAATATATGATAATCTAATAGGTTGTCATGAACCCCAATACAAATTTTTTTAACGTATAAGATGAGTAAAGATCAACTAAAAATCTTTATTGATCAAGTTAGATCAATGGAAGGATGTAATAACATCCAAACAGGCCGTCAATTTTCGGCAGTGTACAAATGAATTTCAGTTTATAATGACTAGCAGGATGCACTCAAAGGGAAATATATACCCCTGGAATCAGTGAACTTTCTTTGTTTCAAGCAGGGTTAAGCACTGTGCTCTTTCATACAACACTTCTGTTCAAGACAAATTATTTAACATATAGGAACAACCTTTTAAACGACGAAAGTTTTGAGATAAAATAGGCAGCTCTTTTGATGACAATGATGATTACACGCATCTTCCAAGTAGTCAACATTTGCCATTGTGTTCAAGCAGCAGCATTGTTGCCTATGCTGCAGGATTCGTTGTCCAAAAACTAGAAAAAATCCTTGAAATGTCAAACCTGTATCAATGTTTTTATTGGTACAGATATAACAGCTGTTTGCATTATTTTAATTAGATCGGAAAAGAAAGGTGCTCTAATACACTCATTTTATGACATGATAATTATATGCCTGTGCTGTGAAAACAAATTCAGACTTGATAGCAACTGACAGAGATACGCATAGAGAATTGGATAAAAAGGGTAAGCAAAAAAATTTAATATCTATTAGATTATTATACTTCTATAAATACATTTTTAAAATCATGTAAGCATATGTACGAAACAACCAGGTATTAATCATCTTTTACTTATTAAGGCTATAGCAGAAAAATAACGGAATTTTTATGTTGCTAAAAGTTCTCAGGAAGATCACTGGCAAAAAAAAAAAAAAAATAAATAAATAAATAAATAAACAAATAAAATGAGAAGTCGCCAGACATATACAAAGCTGATAAACTTTAGGGGCCAATAATCACTTCTTGAATGAATTGTATATCAACGTATAAGAAAAAAAATCCCATGACGCAAATCGTTTCCTTTAATCTTAATGAATACTTCGCTTTAGACGCCAGAGGTTACTATCATAAATTATTTTACCTGATGAAAACAGGGAATTATCGGTTAAACAAATGACATTTTTATCACTTTGTTAATATTCCATTTCCGTTTCCGAGGAATTGATTCTTCTCAGGATTATCATAAGACTAGAGAATAATGCAGAAAGGATACTGATAACTTTCCTCCCAAGTTTTTTCTGCCTACGATGGAGAACTTGTCGGCTATGACAGTTTGCTTCACCGTTTCCCATAAGCATTGACTACCTGCGCCACCTTCACCCATTTAACATCCTTGATATATATGTATGTATATATATATGTATGTATATATATATATATATATATATATATATATATATATGTATATGTATATGTATATATGTGTATATATATATATATATATATATATATATATATATATATATATATATATATATACAGATGTATATACACATGTATATATATACATGTATACTGTATATACACACACACACATATATATATATATATATATATATATATATATATATATATATATATATATACATATATACACACATGTATATACACATGTATATATATACATGTATACTGTATATACACACACATATATATATATATATATATATATATATACACACATGTATATACACATGTATATATATACATGTATATATACACATGTATATATATATATTATATATAAAATATATATATATATAATATATATATATATAAATAATATATATATACATATATAAGTATATATGTAAATATGTATATGGCAACTCTATTCGCAATATTTCTAAGTGTTCGATGAAGTTGGTAAAGGCTCCCCCCATTTCCAGAGAAGTGCACTTTTGAATCTAAGTGTACATTGAGTGATTGATCAATGTGTGTGAGCTATTTACGTGGGAATGCGTTACAAAGTTTTACTTCCATATAGAGATTAATCTTTCATTTACTGTCAGCTTTTTACATTTTGTATACAGTATGGTCAGGAGTCATAATCCAAATGCATTTCAACAAGGATGCCGACAAAGGAACAAGGCGGCCATGATCAAGGTTGACTTAAATAACGCCGAAAACCCTTCTACAATGACTACATTAATCAAACAGTAAGTACTTATACTGCAAAGTGCTGCAGCCTTCACAACAACCCTTATCGTTTCACCCGATACGCCAAAAGCAGTATTTACAAAAAACGTTGCGAGAAAATAAAGACTTAAGGTCGTTTCCTCAAACCTAGCTATCCTTTTCTTTAAGAACTTAACAATTATCGGTTAGTATTGAAAAATATTGTGGAGGCAGTGAGAGGGGGAGAGGGGGAGCGAGGAAGGAGTTACGAGAAAAAGGGTGGGATGGTGGGAGAATGATGGAAGTGATTGTGTGGGACGGGGGTTTCCATATAATTTCACCTACCTTTCTGCCTGTCCTCTTTTAAATTTAACCAGTCGATGCAAACTCGGGTCTTTTCATTGGTTATATACACTTTAGTAGTGACTGGCTTCCCCAGCCCTAGCACAATGTCTTAACTCCATAATCAGACCATCCTTTGTAACATAACAAAATTCGTAAGTAATAAATAACGTGTTGTAAATGGTAGGCTCAATATCATGACAACCCTGTATTTTATTTTCAGGAATGACTGTCAGGAGGTTCAATCTGGGTTAACGTTTTGAATTTGTGTAGGGTGATATTACAGCAATGATTCAGTAAGAGTTCACAGGGATATCATGGAAATAGGTACTGCATTTAAATAAGTTAAGAACAACCATCATTTCAAA
>NC_090746.1:25551372-25591372 GCF_036898095.1 Palaemon carinicauda
AATATATTCTATAAAAATTACAACAATTCAAAAGAATTAACACCAAAAATAAATCACTCGAAGTTTAAATCTGAACTAAACTTTAGACTAAGACAAAAAGAAAGACACTATAAAAATTATACAATCACTTGACTCACTAGAAATCAATTAATGAAAATATTTAAATTTGACAAATAGTAAATAAATGACACTTTAACACTTACAGAAAATAAATCAGAATTACACTTACAGATACTTAACTGATACTCTCACGTCCTTTGGTTCACACAAGATTACCCAACGGTTAAGCAGAAATAAATACACTTCACTATTTAAACAAAATCTCACAGGGCCAGTTACAAAAATCTATACATCGAAATGTACTTACATTAACTCACCTCACTTTTAATTAATCATCCAATAATATCACCAACGTTTGAACAACATTATACACGGTATACGTTGCGGAGTTATCACTATTCACGTTTGAGAGAATACACTATGCACGTTTGAGAGGAGACACTGAATATGTAGTGACTGGATAGAGGCTGGCAGAAGCACAAATTTTCTTGTGGGGTGTTAGGCTGGATCTCTTCTGCTGCTTATGCATTGCTATGCTCTATATATATTGGCTGGATCTCTTCTGCTGCTTATGCATTGCTATGCTCTATATATATTGACTTAATTCATCTAAAAATTTCTAGTAAATTATTCTCATGGCATGGGGGCATGGTTCTAGCAGTGTAAGATTGCCAACTTAGTACTTTGAAGAAGGGGTCTTAACGTTGCTTTCAAGGCAACACTCTCTCAACTAACTCCACCCACCTCCTCCCGTAACATTAAAAAAAAAAAAGTAAATCTAACTCTAAAATCTTCCTGTATTTTCTAACCACGTAGGAAAACTGATGAAATCCCTCGTGCTCATACCTCGTGTGTGTCATACAGCATACCTACAAGATAACATAAGACTTCATAACAAAACTACGTGGAATGGAAATTCAATTCTTTAAAAATAACGTAAATTTAAACATTTGGAACTGAATGAAAATACAATTAAAGGAATGATAACGGTCTTATGTAATTTACATACATTACTTGATTCTACGTAAGTGGAATTCACATTACGAGCTGGCTATAAATCTCTTAGATACACAAATAAAATATGTGAATAAAATATTCTATTCTCATGAAGACCAGCTTTGTAAATATATATATATATATTATATATATATATATATATATATATATATATATATATAATGCATATATATATAAATACAAATATATATATATATATATATATATATATATATATATATACTGTATATATTAATGAAAAGTAATTTATAACCCAATTTTTATTTAGTGGAAATCTGATTGAAGACAACCTGTATCATGGACAAGGAAGAACCAACAACTGTATATTAATACTTAATTTTTTAGACGGAATCTTTTTGTTAATTTTAGATTTCAAAGGCCCAAACAATGTAAATAAAATAACATTTTGCTTTTTGAAAATATTCTATTAAGTTGCAAATTTCATTTTTTTTATTAGGGCCTTCCTGCATGGCTTCCCTTGACATTTCCTATATATTATCAAATTATTAAGATATTACATTCAGAAATATTTTGATATCTTAACAAAAAATAGAAATAATATCATCAGGAAGTTTCAATGCCAGACTGTTTTAATTGTAAATAAAGCTTTTTAACACATTTTTTTTGCCTTTCATGGGAGCTTATTTGTGTACAGCATTAAAAATCTCCAGCACTATTACCAAATGTGCTAGTCATCAGTTTAGGTAATAACTGAGAGACAAGCTTAAATACTACGTCTTACGAGGACAAACGTAACAAAAAGTCAAACAACATTAGGCATGAACTATCAAGTTATATAGGTTGGTTTAGTAACATTACAGTGAAGAGCGAGTGATATGATATCTATCAAAACTGTTACAATGTACCAGCGTGTATGAAACACATACCGTACATGGCTACCCCCCCTATAAAAATGGCATACATGTGAAATAAGGCACCCCGCTCTTGAGAGGCGTACTGTAGGTGGGTCACCTGGCAGGAGATATGCAGGTTTTAGGCAATCAATGGAGACTCAGTCTTCTTTGCAACGCAAGTGAATCAAGAATGCTTTCGGCATACGACAGATTACGAGGAAAGGGCCCATTAGCAGTGGCCTACTAGTGTCGTTGCGCAGGAAAACGTGCATTGCCAAGTACAGATCTATATTCGGTAGGGAGAGCCAACCGGTCACCATACACACTTTCAGCTCTCGTACATCCAGGGCGTCTTTAGGAGTGGTCCTTTCTCAAGAGGACCCAGGAAAGCTGGGTAAACCAGTTAGAGTCCTTGCAGCAGGACATCAAAGCTTCTTTGAGGGTGCGATGAAAACGTTCAACCATTACGTTGGCAGCAGGGTTGTAGGTGGTTGTTTGATGTAGGGTGATTCCCAGGAGGTTTGCTAATGATGTTCACAATTGAAAGGTGAAAGTGGTACCACTGTCAGAAGTAATATGCTCAGGGATATCAAAACTCACTATCCATTCTGAGAGTAAGACAGATGTACATGAAGCGAATGTTGCAGTTTCCATGGGAATGGTTTCAGGCCAACAAGTGGAGCGGTCGATGACGATAAACAGATAACGATGTAATTGTGATGTGGGTAAACCCCAACTACATTGATGTGAATGTGGGCAAACCGACAGTAAGGTTGAGGAAAGGTGCCTACTCTTAAATCCATGAGTCGGTGTCCTTTTGAGGTTTGTCATGAAGTACAGGCAAGGACCCAATCCTTAGCGTCCATAGTCATGCCATGTCAAATGTACATCGTCTTCAGTAGCTGTGCAGTAGAACTGCGTGAGGGATGTGAAAGGCCATGAAAGAAACCGAATACCTGTCGGCACATGGTAGCAGGTATCTATGGTCTAGGTCTACCAGTACTAATGTCACAGAGGAGGGTGGCATTGGAGTCGTCGAGAGGGATATCCTCCCAATGGAAGGATGTGCAGGATGTCCAACATGCTTGGTACTCTGGATCTTTTAGTTGGGCTTCTGCCAAGGCATTGCACTCCAATCCCAGGGGATTCATTCTCCCAGGGATGTGTTGAAGGGTACAGTTGTATTCAGCCACGGTGGAGAGATGTAGGTGTTGACGGGCGGACCAGGCGTCAGAGTGTTGAGTAAAGGCCTGCACTAGAGGCATGGGGTCCCTGCGAATGACGAAGGGCGTACCTTCCACGAAGTGGCAAAAGTGACAGACAGCCAAGTGCACCGCCAGCAATTCTTGATCGAAGGTAGAGTAGCCCGATTCCTATTTGGACAGTTTATTATTGAAGAAGGCCAATGGGCAGGGCGACCCATTGACCAACTGTTCGAGTACTGCCCCAATAGCAATGTCGCTGGCATCAATAGAAAGAAGGAGAGGGGCATGTGGCAAAGGAAAGGTGAGACCAGCAGCGGTTGATAGGGTATTCTTTGCATTGCAGAAGACCGCTTCTTGAAGGGGAACCCACTTCATGTCTTTTGGCTTGCCCTTGAGGGAGGCATAGAGTCGGGCATGAGTAGTGATGATAGCTGGCAGGAAACCGTGATAATAGTTAATTATGCCCAAGAATTCTTGCAGTGCTTTGACAGTCGAGGGTGTGGGGAAGTTCTGAACGGCTACTATCTTCTCAGGGAGGCTGTGGACCCCTTCAGGAGTAATGCGGGGCCCTAGGAACAATACTTCATTGGCGCCAAAGGTATACTTGTTGTACCTGACTACAAGGCTGTTCTGTTGTAGGCGGTTGAGCACGATGCATATATGACAGAGTTGTTCCTCTTTGGAGGAAAAGAACACAAGTATGTCGTCTACATAATATACTGTACACAGAAGGGGAGGTTCCCTAAGATGCTGTCCATGAGACGTTGAAAAGTGGCCCCAGCATCAAGAAGGCCAAAACAAGAGAAATTGATGGTGTATGTGTCAACGGGGGTAGTGATGACAGTCTAAGTAATGTCCTCTGGGTTCATGGGCATCTGATAATACCCCTTCAGGAGGTCGAGCATGGAAAAAAACCTTCCCTTTGTGCAAATAGGAGGTCACTTCGGCAATGTTTGGGAGAAGGTAGTGATACATTCAATCTGCATGTTCAGGCACCTTTAATTCCCACATAGATGCAGAGAGCCATCTTTCTTCAGAACAATTGGTAAGGGTAACGATCATGGCTTGAGGCCTTTTGGCAAAGATCTATTTCTTTCATCTCGGCAAATGTTTGCTTAGCAGCTGCCAAGCGACCCGGTGCCAGACGCCTGAATCTGGTGTATACCGGGTGCCCCGCAGTCTTGGCAGGAATTGTGGGATTTGAAGAAGTTATAGACAGAAAACTTCTGGGTTCGACGTGAGGAAGTACGCGTAGGCATTCGGGGGTGCAGTTATATGGAGAGCGAGTTCGGAGAGGGGCTGGTTGGAGACGTGTTTATGAGTAAGATTCAGTGTTATCTAGCCGATGGTGAACAACACTGACCATGAGCTGGTAATGTGAGAGGAAATACAAATCGTGGATTGGCAATGTGATGCCAGCAACGAAAAACTTCCAGTGATATTTGACGTTTTCAAAAACCAATGTTATGTTCTCATAACCATTGGTGGGTATGGCAGATCCATCGGCAGATTTAGAACCTGGTGAGTGGCCTTGGTAGAAGGGAATGGCAACCACCCGTGTCTACCAAAAATCGCACGCCCATACCTGCATTATGTCAAAAGAAAAGATTAGTGAAGTGGTTGTTCATACGGACATCAACTTAGGTCATCAGGTTCTTCATGGGCAAAATATCAACATTGGGGATGTCCGCGCGTACAGGTTAGGGTAGGCGCCGTACTCAAAGAAGCACAAAGTAGATTCACTTCACAAGGACAGCCGTTTCTGGCAGATTGCAGGAAAGCAATACTGGTCATATACCCGAGGGCAAGTGAAGCCATTTGGTTCCCCAATGGTTGTTGAGAGCTGAAAAAGTTTCGCTATACGGCAGGCTGGCGATGGCGAGTATTGCTTTAGGAGGTATGATTTAAGGACGTTGTACTTTATAGAGATGTCCCCTTGGTCGCAAAACCAATCTGAGATTTCCGGGAAAGAGTCCTCGGTGATCGCCGGGAGAATGCAATCTGCTTTGATGCTTGACAGAGTCATGCCCTCGATGGAAAACTGGACTTCTGCATGCTGGAACCAGCCGAACGATTATCTGCTGGCAAAGGACGGCAGTTTCAGGGGTATGGCGTTAATAATAGAGTCTATGTCAGAGGGCGGCATCATCAAACAGTAAGACACAGCAGTGAGGGGGAAGGCTGGAAGGAGCTGGTCACTACAAAGTCACCAATGTGCGAGGCAACTGTCAGGTAATAACTGTGAGTCGGGGGTGAATCCAACTAAACCTACTAAACAGACATCAAGCCTAAATATTACGACTTGCGAGCAAGAATTTCAAAAAATTTCAAACATTAGTAACAGTGAGTGATAAGATAACAATCAAAACCGTTACAGAGGACGAGCGTGTATGAAACAAGTGTGGTACATAACTGTGAAAAAACTGACTAGAAGTGCATGCAATTCATCCCTATTAAAACATTATATCCAAGTATCATTGCTTGGTACTTCTTTAGTCTTATTTCGTAACTCAGGATATATATCACAAAATTTTCTTGACAATATATTCACCAATATATTTAAGAGCCTCTCCCCCAATTACTCTCCCAATATTTTCCTTTATTTCTTTGTTGGCTCTCTTCCTTGTCAAAAACATCTTTTTCTAAATCATAATCCAATTTTTTTTAACATCTGCGTTATTAGGCATATTTCTAATGCTAAGCCCCTTTCGTATTTTATTTTTAGGCTCTGATGGTGGAAATAGATTTTCCGAAAGCTCAGTAATAAACATGTATATTGTAACTCTGGTACTAATATTCATATTGAAACTCCGATTTCCACGGAATAAATCGAGAGCAATATATATATATATATATATATATATATATATATATATATATATATGCTAGCACTTTCGTCGCTATGTTAAAACCATTCATAATCAATTTTGAAATATCTTCCTTATTAACCAACCGTATCTATAAGTAAGCAATACAACCGAACGATATGGTTAAATAACAAATATCTTCATCGTCCTAATATTCATTACGAGCGGTTCAAATGTCTCAGAAATAACTGCCAGGTATTTCTGAACATAATGGTGAAGTTATTATTTACTGTAACATAAGGGTAAACTGACAATGTGTGCAGAGGGCAAAGGGATATATGTGATCATAAACAAAGAGAATACTTTGGTAGGAAAATCATAAGCATATGATAGAGTTAGCCAAGTTAGCGAGTTAATTGAAACTCTGATTCATCATTAATACGATAAATAAACAGTGTACCTCTACTGCAGGCCGCCATTAATATGCATCCATTATCTACAGTAGCTCAAAGTAAAAGGGTCAAGTAATTACTTCCTAACCCTATTGAGTTTCCTCCTGCTATTGTTTCAAGTCTCATAGATGCTCTTCCGAGTATAATTAACAGCTTTGGTTATGAACAGCAGATGGTTAATGACTCATAATCCGTGTATCGAGGGCTCTTACTGGAATAAGGTTCAGGTGATTTCTATATTTTGATAAAAGAATTTCTATCATTTCATGTAAAATTGCCTTTCTCCTTAAGGAAGCAATGTAGATGAGGTGCAGTAAAAAGATAACAAAGCACGTCATTGCTTTCTTTTCTAAAACTACATAATTCTAAATATCTGCGAAAAGAAAACGGACGGTTCCTTGTGAAAACACTTCAAGTCTAATAAAACAGTAGCATTTTATCCTGAAATTAAAGTTCTTATGTTGACTAAAATGCGGTTTCAAACAATTATTTGAGAATACAAAGAAATTTTTCCCTAAAACTTCAAGTATTGCTTTAGAGATTTTCTAAGATACAGAAGAAAAAGTTAATTCATATCGGTAAAAGGATTTAAAAGCTAAGTATAATTTTACCAGAAACCCTCTGTCTATATAAATATATGTGTATATATATATATATATACATACATATATATATATATATATATATATATATATATATATATATATATATATATATATATATATGCGCACACACACACACACATATATATATATATATATATATATATATATACATATATACATATACATATATATATATATATATATATATATACATATACACACACATATATATATATATATATATATATATATATATAAATATATGTATATATATATATATATATATACATATATACACATATATATACATTTAATATATACTGTGTATATATAAAATATATACACTACATATATATATATATATATATATATATATATACACACACACACACACACATATATATATATATATATATATATATATATATATATATATATAAATTCCATGTGTCTGTAATGATGCTGAAGCCACAAGGTACTGTATCCGGTTGAATCTTTTAATTCCATTAATCATTGACATTCCCTCGCACGGGTTGGCACTGAAATTTGGGAGTTCAATTATGATGCTCCGCAATTTGGATCCACCTATTCTGTGCAATGGTTACAGACTTCATGAAAGTGAACTTTTTACACGATTTTATAATCGAAGTAACCATTTTAACTGGATCATTTGAGGCTTAAATTCCAAGAATTCTACTAAATCTGACAGAATTGCAGTTTTCGTTCAAACATTCGCTATTAACTGTGCTACTTGCATTTGCAAACACAATCAATAAGATGCAAGGATAATCGCTCTAAAGTCAGATGCTTGGATTTGACTGACAACTGTTTCGTGCACGGACAGTTGTAAGGGGGAATGTCAAGGGTGAATGATCCCTCAGCAATATATATCATAACCGGTGATAAACAAGTACTGAGATTAATTTGTAATAACACGATGCATATCAATATTTATAATGACCAAATAATGACTGTGGATTAGGGGTCAGAAAGGCTTAAAGCCATCCACGGAGCTACTATTGTCTTTTGTTCAACTCTTAAATGTAAGAAGACACCCTTGATTACGCTATTATACGTCCTGTTATTAACCATATTAGAAAATAATTTACTACTATTCCTATGTAAAATTCTCCATGCTATTCGTTGGAATAATAAATTGAACAATGGATTTGAAATATAGACAACCGTAGCTCAGGGGCCCTTCCTCTTAAACAGTTAAAATGCGCGTGTTTCTGATCCTCCTCATTCTCTTGATGAGTTTAGTGATATACAAATCAATAGAACGTTAAATTAAATTCTGTTGATACGTTGACACTAAAGATAATGGTATTGTATTGGTTATATCGTGTCTCAGAACTAAAGCCATAACCAATATTGTTATGAATGATTATAAATTTTGTGGACAAAAGGTGATTAATTGTGCAATTATACTTTTGAACTATTTCTTTCCATTTATCTTTCTTTTGTTGATTGTCAGCGATTGACATTGTACAACTGTACCATGCAGTAGTCGATGTTTAGTTGATGTCCAAAATCTGCATTTTATTATCATCTTTTTTTTTGGGGGGGGGGGTTTACATACATAATTAATATTAGCTGTTAGCACACACTACTTCATATCTTTTCATTCAGACAGCAAAAGGTTAGTCTCATAATTAAAAAGATTTTCTTACACAACAACAAGAACAACAATAACAATAACAACAACAACAACAACAACAACAAAAACAATAATAATAATAATAATAATAATAATAATAATAATTAAAGGAAGAACGAAGAGGGCTTGATATATATCAGCAGAAATTGAAGAATGTGATGTTAAGTTATATAATCAGTCTCACTTCTTATCAGTAATCATGATAAAAAAAAAAACAATAACGATAGAAATAATATTATTAATGCAAATATTAATGTGAAGACAGTTTTGTAATAAAAACATTGCCAACTTGATAAAAGAATGTGATATCGCCGTACTCAACGTTGAAACAGGCCTCAGCCATGACAATGCATCTCCAAACAGGCGAACAAACTCAATTTTGAACAGTGGACTGACTGACGACTTGAACAATTCAATCTCTTATTCGAGATACCAATGCTGTTGCTAATGTTCATCAATCACATCTCCCCCCAAAAGATGTCGACTAATCAAAAAATAAGGTTTGATATTAACTAAAATATATTTGTATGTTATTTCGCCCATTGTCATTACAGCTTCCGTCAAGATTTCCACCACAAATAAGTTTAATATAGGAAGAAAGGAGGAGAATGAAGAATTAATAACAAACCGTAAAAAATATATCAATCCTAACTAAAAAATTGATAAAGAAAAGAGTGAACGGGGGATTTTTTAGCCTCAAATGCAAAGCAATTAGTATTAGTATTATCCTATCGATGAGGGATCAAAGATTTTGAGAACGAGTCGATGGTCTAAAAAGATTTGGTGACCCCTGATTTAATACTAGAACCCCCAAAATTCCGTCGCTCCACAGCTTAACCAATAACAAATTCTCAAAGGCAAATCAAGGTAAACAACATTCAATAAAGAGGATTTATCCATTATATAAGGATAATACAATTTTTAATAAATCTATGTGGATTGAAATACTTAATGAGCAAAATTTAAAGACAGATATTATTTATATAGGGTTTCCCTTTTTCTGTAACTTTCTGTATCATGAAAAAAAGTTTGGTATCAAGTTATTTTTAATATGTTAGTCATACGTTAGCTATGATTTCACAGCTTGAGTTAACATCAGCATGTAAAGCAATGGGAGGTTGTTAAAAGGAGAGGAGGCAAGGAAAAGATGGGCGGAATATTTTGAAAGTTTACTGAATGTTGAGGATAATAGAGAGGCAGATATAATTGCTGTTGCAGGTGTTGAGGTGCCAGTGATGGGAGATGAGAATGAGAGAGAGATTACAATAGATGAAGTGAGGAGAGCACTAGATGAAACGAGAGTAGGAAAAGCGTCTGGTATGGATGGTGTGAGAGCTGAGATGTTGAAGGAAGGGGGTGTGACTGTACTTGAATGGTTGGTGAGATTGTTTAATATGTGTTTTGTGTTGTCAATGGTACCAGTAGATTGGGTTTGTGCATGTATTGTACCATTATATAAGGGTAAGGGAGATGTGCATGAGTGTTGTAATTCAAGAGGTATTAGTTTGTTAAGCGTAGTTGGAAAAGTGTATGGTAGAGTAATGATTAATAGGATCAAGGATAAAACAGAGAATGCAATCTTAGAAATACAGGGTGGTTTTAGAAGAGGTAGGGGTTGTATGAATCAGATTTTTACAGTAAGGCAGATATGCGAGAAATATTTAGCAAAAGGTAAGGAGGTGTATGTTGCGTTTATGGATCTGGAGAAAGCGTATGATAGAGTTGATAGGGAAGCAATGTGGAATGTGATGAGGTTATATGGACTTGGTGGAAAGTTGTTGCAAGCAGTGAAAAGTTTCTACAAAGGTAGTAAAGCATGTGTTAGGATAGGAAATGAAGTGAGTGATTGGTTTCCGGTGAGAGTGGGGCTGAGACAGGGATGTGTGATGTCACCGTGGTTGTTTAACTTGTATGTTGATGGAGTGGTGAGAGAGGTGAATGCTCGAGTGCTTGGACGAGGATTAAAACTGGTAGACGAGAATGACCATGAATGGGAGGTAAATCAGTTGTTGTTTGCGGATGATACTGTACTGGTTGCAGACACAGAAGAGAAGCTTGGCCGATTAGTGACAGAATTTGGAAGAGTGTGTGAGAGAAGGAAGTTGAGAGTTAATGTGGGTAAGAGTAAGGTTATGAGATGTACGAGAAGGGAAGGTGGTGTAAGGTTGAATGTCATGTTGAATGGAGAGTTACTTGAGGAAGTGGATCAGTTTAAGTACTTGGGGTCTGTTGTTACAGCAAATGGTGGAGTGGAAGCAGATGTACGTCAGAAAGTTGCAAAGTGTTGGGGGAAGTTAAGGGAGTAGTAGAAAATAGAGGGTTGGGCATGAATGTAAAGAGAGTTCTATATGAGAAAGTGATTGTACCAACTGTGATGTATGGATCGGAGTTGTGGGGAATGAAAGTGACGGAGAGACAGAAATTGAATGTGTTTGAGATGAAGTGTCTAAGGAGTATGGCTGGTGTATCTCGAGTAGATAGGGTTAGGAACGAAGTGGTGAGAGTGAGAACGGGTGTAAGAAATGAGTTAGCAGCTAGAGTGGATATGAATGTGTTGAGGTGGTTTGGCCATGTTGAGAGAATGGAAAATGGCTGTCTGCTAAAGAAGGTGATGAATGCAAGAGTTGATGGGAGAAGTACAAGAGGAAGGCCAAGGTTTGGGTGGATGGATGGAGTGAAGAAAGCTCTGGGTGATAGGAGGATAGATGTGAGAGAGGCAAGAGAGCGTGCTAGAAATAGGAATGAATGGCGAGCGATTGTGACGCAGTTCCGGTAGGCCCTGCTGCTGCCTCCGAGGCCTTAGATGACCGCGGAGGTAGCAGCAATAGGGGATTCAGCATTATGAAGCTTCATCTGTGGTGTATAATGTGGGAGGGTGGGCTGTGGCACCCTAGCAGTACCAGCTGAACTCGGTTGAGTCCCTTGTTAGGCTGGAGGAACGTAGAGAGTAGAGGTCCCCTTTTTTGTTTTGTTTTATTTGTTGATGTCGGCTACCCCCCAAAATTGGGGGAAGTGCCTTGGTATATGTATGTATGTATGTATGTATGTATGTAAAGCATTATTCAAAGAACTACAACAAAAGAATACATGAATAATAGCAATAACTATAATAATAAATTGGAAACATCCCTGACTGGTGAACACCAGATTGGGGTTCGAGTCCCGCTAAAACTTGTTAGTTTCTTTGGTCGCTGCAACCTCAACATCCTTGTGAGATACGGATGGGGGGTTTGGGGAGCCTATAGATCTATCTGCTTAGTCATCAGCAGCCATTCCCTGGCCCTCTTTGGTCCTAGCTTGGGTGGAGAGGGGGCTTGGGCGCTGATCATGATTAATATTGTCAGTCTCTAGGGCACTGTCCTGCTTAATAAGGCAATGTCACTGTGCCTTTCCTTTGCCATTCATGAGCGGCCTTAAAAGACTGATGACAAAAACAACGCCCCGGAGATGAAAAATTCCGATTACATCCTTAGCCTGGAAGTGTGACCTTCACTCCGACCTCACAACGAACATCGAATGCATGGCAACGTAATAAAATCTTTCCCGTAGAGTTCAAAATATAAGGCAAAGATTTATTTGTGATATGAATTTTGACCATAAATATGACCGTAACCTTGGGCCTAGAATCTGTCATTTAAAATTTTGACTTACAAATACTCATAAATATAATGCGTTATAAGGCTTCATCTTATTGATGATTGTAATATTTCAAGAACGTTAACCATAGCAAACGGACGAAAACACAAAAAGGCGGAGAGACTGACACACCCTGGTCGATTACTAATAGCCTCCAGAAAATATTTTCTTTATAAAAAAATAAAAATGAATTTATAATTGTCAGAACTGTAGTATCCTACAGCTATTCATAATCTTGATGAGATGATTATCTTATCTAATCCGGATTTTTCACTCAGAAGTGCCTCGTGGATCGTGAAATCTATAATAATTGTTTGCAGTTACATGTCAGTTAAACATTTAAAATAAGTAAAAGTCCATTATCCAATTATATAATCTAAGGCCTACTGGCTTTAAAAATACAAGTCAATAACTAGCGGGCAATGCTTTGCTCTAATGATCCTATAGAAGTAAAGTATATTTACGAATGCATTTATATTTCGATTTGATTATATAGTGTCTAATTTCATAATAAAAAAAGGATATATGACATTATAAGTGATCTATATTGTTTGTGTGTCCTATAAAACATTACAAATTATTTTCTATGCTTTGATAGAGCAATCTGAGTCATCAAAGACCGATACTCATAACAGTATTTTTGTATGTAGGTCGGTTGGTCAGCATATATTACATCACCACGTTCAAAGGGGGGGAAATTCATTTTCCTTTGATGCAGTTCGATGACAATATGTGTTCGTCCCAAATGAGACCATCTGCATTTAAGTAAGCTTTTGTGTTGCTTTTACATTGATGGAGGTAACAACATCATTGTGTTTTAGCGTAGACTTTTTTTGCTTTTTAGAGAACTCACGCCAGATCTTAATATTTATTATTTCTCTTATGGCTAATCTATTCATGTTATTCTAATGTATCAATCGAATTTATATGAAAAAAACGATATATATATATATATATATATATATATATATATATATATATATATATATATATATATATTGAGATGTAAAACACCGCCGGGAGAGAGGAAAGCACTATATGAATTGTGAACGGTTTCCAGCTGAAAAAATTAATGTGATTCTTTAACTTTTCTATTTAAAGAGAAAACCAGACACCATAGAAAAAAATCAACTTCCTTTTAGTACGCACATCCTTGTACGATTAATATTAACTTGAGGGAAAATAAATTTATGTTCCCATTTTCTCATCTATTTTCTTCACTTAGCACAACCCTTTCCTATATCACGCTTCTATTCAATATCTATTCGATAATTGTCAAGTAATATTAATGATTAACTTCAATATATTGGAAAAAATCAGAACCACAGAATCAAGAAACCCTTCTGTCACATGTATTTAATACAATCAGCGAAAAGCTTTACACATTCAGCTATGTATTTTTCTTATATAAAATAAAAGGCTTTACAGGCCGGTTTCCGTCGTCATCGTGTTAACCTTACGTTATTACGCTTTGCTTCTGAACATTTCAAAAGACTCTCTTTAAGTATTCTACTATTGTTATCATCCAACGGGCCTAACTAGTATTTCAATTGTACTCCAAATGTACTGATCTTAAGAGCACGAGTAACTAATTACTTATGAACGTACCTAGAGTTAACGGGGTATTCATACCTGCATCATCACTATCTCCTCCTACGCCTATTGACGCAAAGGGCATCGGTTAGATTTCCCTATTTGTCTCTATTTTGAGCTTTTAATTCAATACTTCTCCATACATCATCTCCTACTTCGCGCTTGATAGTCCTCAGCTATGTAGGCCTGGATCTTCCAAGTCTTCTAGTGCTTTGTGGAGCTTAGATGAACGTTTGGTGAACTAATCTCTCTTAGGGAGTACGAAGAGCATGTCCAAACTATCTCCATCTACCCCTTATCATGATCTCCTCCACATATGGCACTCAAGTAATCTCCCTTATAATTTCATTTCTAATCATGTCCTGCCATTTAACTCCCAATGTCCTTCTCATGGCTTTGTTCTTAAATCTACTAAATCTATTGGAGATTGTTCAATGTCATACCATGACTCATGTCCATAGAGTAACACCGATCTAACTAAACTGATATATAGTCTGATTTTTATATGTAACTTCAGGCAATTTGATTTCCAAATTTTACGTAACTTAGCCATTGTCTGATTTGCTTTTTTCAATCTTTCAATAAACTTTAATTATAAAGAACCTGTATTGGAGATCATAGTTCCTAAATACTTGAATGATTCTACCTCATTAATCGTTTCTCCTTCCAATAATATTTCATCTTCCATTGCATACTCCGTTCTCATCATATCTGTTTTCTATTTATCTTCAGCCCAATATCGTGTGACATTTCATACATTCTGGTAAACAAGCATTGCAAATCCTGTAGTGTTCGACTAACAAGGACAGCATCATCAGCATATTCTAGGTCTGCTAAATTACTATCACCAATCCAGTCCAATCCTTCTTCACCATCTCTGACTGGTCTACATATTACTAAATCCATGAGGAGGATAAACAACATAGGTGACAATACATTCCCTTAGAGTACTCAGCTGTTCACTGGAAGTTCATTTTATAGGACTCCATTAACATTAACTTTACACTTGCTATGTCCATGAACAGACTTGATCAAATTTACACATTTAAGAGGAATTCCATAATAAAGCAGGACTCTCCACAAAATTGGCCGGTGCACACTATAAAAGGCTTTCTCATAGTCCACAAATGACATCAAAAGAGGATTTCTATATTCTATGCATTGCTGTACAACATGTCTCAAAATGAAAATTAGCTTAGTGCAACTTTTACCTTTTCTAAATCCTGCTTGTTCATCTCTCAGCTTTTCATCAATCTTTCTCTCCAGTCTCTTTATAATAAGCATACTATATATTTTCATAACAAATGACGTAAGTGTTATGCCTCTGAAATTATTGCAATTAGTCAGGTTTCCTTATTTTGCTATTTTCACCAACACTTCTAACACACATTCATCAGGTTTTGCCTCTCCATGTCACATTCTACAAAATAATCTAGTAAATAGTCTGGGAGACACTTCATTTTCGGCCAGCATCATCTCGGCAGTTATTCCATCGTATTCCGGGGCTTTCCATATCTTTAGTTTTTTGAGGATAGCTTCGACTTTAAACACACTGAATTCATTCATCGGCACATCAAGGTCTTCATCAACTTCAGGTATATCAATCAAATTATTCACTTCATATATCCTATTCATAACCTCGGCACGTTGTCTTTCTTCATCTTTAGTTGCTATATCAGAACCATCTCTTTTTGATGGGTATATGCTTCTTCTTTACCCCAGTCAAGATTTCATCAATAATTCTATGAGTCATGTTTACACCATAGCCAATTCCTGAATTCATCTCCTTTGCTCTCTAAATATTCTCTGCAGTCATTCCTGGCTTTCCTTTGACCTCACTGTTACTATTGGCATACTTAGCATGCTCTACCTTGTAATTTTCAGTAATTCCTCGAAAACTTTCAACGATCAATTTCTGTCTTTGTATCCTTTTTATAGTATCCCAAGTCTTATTTGATATCCATGGTTTTCTCCTTGTAATTGTGTGTCCCAAGACTTCACTACCAACTGACTGATATATGTTCTTAATATCACACCATTCTTTATTAATTGTCTGTTCTTCGTCTCTTAAAGTCTCTAGGACTGAAAATCGATTCCTACATTCAATTGCAAATGTTTCTCTGTGCTCTTCTTCTAAAAGCTTAGTTGTATCAAACCTAGGTATTCTATCTATCTTTCTGTTGGGTGCTTTCAGTTTTAATTTCAGTGTGGCAATGAGGAGCTGGTGATCACTACCAATATCTGCACCTCTATAGCTTCTTATATTTCTCAGAGCCCTCTTTCTCTCTTTATTAATGGTAATGTGATCTAACTGATTTTTGTAATTGCCACATGGTGAAGTCCATGTATACTTGTTGATGTTCTTATGTTGAAAAAGAGTACTTCCAATAACAAAATTTTTGCTGAACAGAAACTCATGAAATGTGCTTCATTTTCATTTGCAACTTCGCCAAGACCCTCGACACCCATCACCTTTTCTATACCTTGATTCTTTCTTCCAACTTTATCACTGAAGTCTCGAATCCCAATTTTCATATCTCTCTCAGGGATCTCATCTATTACCCTCTGCAGTTCTTCATAGTATTCATCTTTCCTTTCTTCAGGGGAATCATTTGTTGGGGCATAACAAACTATAATACTCATTGCACTGCTTTGATTTGAATTTTGCTAGTAACAGAGTACTATTTACAGGTCTTCACTCGGTTAATGCCTTTTCTGCTCTTGGTGTCATTATCATTCCTACCCCTTCTCTTTTAACTCAATCTGATCTTCCTGAGTAGATATATATATATATTTCCTTAGTCTAAAGTTTCCTTACCAATCCCCTGATAACGTGTTTCACTTGGGGCCAAGATATCCCAACTATATTTCATAAATTCACTCTCTGCTTGCTATAACTTCCCAATCTGGTTCATAATGATAACATCCCAATTACCTATTTTCAATTTTTCATTAGTATTTATAAACCGGGAGATTCTTAGCATCGAGCTACGCCCGGGACTGGGGACCATTCTGTCATCCTCTCTTTCCATGACTGACTAAATCCAAAGAGAATTCATTGGCTAGGTACATTAAAGAATAGCTAGTTCCTTGTGATGCGCAGGGCCTATCTAACTAATGCAAGTGACCCTTGCCGATCCATACTAATTCTAGTAAGATCAACCACCAGGCATCAGGAGTAAAAGCCGACGAGACAGTTTTCCATCGCCTTAAACCCAATTCGTCACCCGGCTGCCAGTGACTTCATTGAGATTTAGGGGGGCATTTTCTCCACACCCAAAGCTCTCATTACTCTACTAAGTTGCTCATCTGCTTATATGAGTATAACCGTTGGCAAACAAGGATTGCTAAAATATACCGCCTAGCACGGTCCATTCATACCTACACAAAAATTATATCCTAAAACGGCCCAAGTTTAAAAGAAATATGTAGACCTATTAAAACGACTACTTAGTAAATCAGCGAGTGGGTTAGTTTTATATAGAACAACCTTAGAAAAAATGTGAATATGTTAAATGTACAATGATTCAAAATATTTATATTTAGACAACTTCTAGCATACTGTAACTAAATCACAAAATATATTTACATACGTAAACGTGTGTGTCTGTATGCTTTCTCGCACACATACACTTACACACACACACACAAAACATGTTGCAAGCTTGTTAAACTTTATTAGATTCTTTTAGACTCCTTGGAAGACCCAGTGAAGTGGAAAAGGACTGCTGGAAAAATAAGTTGAAAAGAGGAAAGGAAAAATTGAGTAAAGTCAACACTTTTTGATAGACACGCCAAATGTCTGAGGCATTTAGAGCATCCAAAAATGAGGAGGAAATCAAATCTATTTTGATTTGAAAATCAGCATTTCAATTACCCGATGGTAAAAGCAGCAGGAATAGATTAACAGAAGTAACAAGAGGTGGAGGGGCAGTTGCATGTTATTTATAATTTTTTTCCTTTTTGTAATCTTCAACAGAAATAGTTTAGAGAATGGGTCTTCTCAATTATTTCATGCTTTTAAAACTAACATGCAACATACAGAAACGGGTTCAATCTATTTTAAAATACAATTTACTGACGAGTTTTCAAGATTATACTAAGAAACATACTACATATGTATATATATATATATATATATATATATATATATATATATATATATATATATATCTATCTATATATATATAGATATATATATATATATATATATATATATATATATATACTCACACATATATCTATCTATCTACACACACACACACACACATATATATATATATATATACATATATAATGTATGTGCGTTTGTGTCTATCTGTCTGTCTTATAAGTTTCGCTCTAAGTATACACAAATTAGATTTTAAAACTATTTATGAGTTTCATGGCTATCCTTAGTTTATCTTAACTAGAGTTATTCTATAAATTCTGATTGTTCTCATACTTGAAAGTTTATAACTACATCATAGAGGAAAACTTTGAGGTTATCTTATTGAGTAATTGGAAATGAAAAAAAAAAAAGTAGAATACACTCAGGTTCCCGTTTCAGAGTATTGACTTGACTCCTCGGAATACAACAAAAAAAAAAATAAGAAATAAGAGTAACAAGCATTTCTACTGCTATAGGTTTGGAAATTCTCTCCACAATGTTTAAATATTAATCCTCTGTTTTACATTTTAAATTTCAATTCGAAGTTCTTTTTGTTACTTATTATTTGCGTTAGCATTTTAATTTTGTAGTTTCTTATATTTAAAATATCCTTTACCCTCCGGCAAACAAATAATTCAGAGAAATGAAACATTGAACTTGTGTTACCATTGTTTCAAGAAGGGAATAAGTGTGTGCTTTCAATATGATATATATGTTACAGGAAAACTGTGTAACCAGGCATCTGGCGAAATGCCTCAAGATTTTAGGCATTTGGCGAAATGACTGATTCACTTAGGAATTTCTGGAATTACTAAATTTCCAGGCATTGCGGGAAATGGCTGGTTTTATAACCCAGGGATTTCGCGAAATGCCTGGTTCATGAGAGTTTTAGTTCAATAGTGTATATTTGCTGGTATACAGTAATGTATATGATTAGGGTATTTTAGTATCAACAATTCTATAACAACATATTTCTTAAAACCATCTATTGTTTCTTCTTTCATTAAATGTACAATTAGACAAGACAACACTTGGAATGATTCAATTAGATATACATAAGTTAAAATTGTAGTCAAATACTGTAATGATCAATTTCTAGGCCACACTTGTAATGCAAAATAAAGTTATGCAATGCTTCCAAGGCATGTTTACTCAACTAAAACATTATAGAGTACAATACTGATACATGCGCATTTGATCTACTTCACATTTTACAAAATCAAATAATTTCATTATAATGCTTCAGAGGATTGTTTACTTGACCATTATATAGCACAATACTGATACACAAAGTACTTTTACACAACTTCACAATATGCCCCCGATTTATTGCAATAGGAAAGGCTGCTATGACAACGGCCGTTACACTTCAGCTTAGCTTAACGTTGACACCTATTGGTATGGCACTCTTTTTAATCTGAACTTACACATCTACAATGTAGGTGTCCTTGGCCACTAGAGAGTGCCTTTCTTCAGTGCCTCACGAAGGGATACTTGCTGTTTTTGATTGATTTTATCAACACTCAACAGACACAAGTTCAATTCAATCCTGGTGAATTTAAGTCTTTAGTATCCCCGCCTTTACCCTTATAGTGTATAAATCATTTTCATTTATGTCACTGATGATTCTAAGATTTCTTGGATCCCCGCTTCCTCGATCCTACTACGTTTGACCATACTTTCTGCTTGGCACACTTGAGCCTCTCTAGCCCTCTTGCAGTTCTTGGAAATTTCTTGTCGACTTGATGCAATATGAGGTGCAGGACTAAGTGGTGGATGCCATGTGTGGAATTGGGCTGGCAGGGATGAAGCCAGTACAAGGGTTGGCGGGTGTGGCACTGGAGGGTTGGAGATAGTGACTGGCTTATCAAGGGCCTGAGGTGGCACAAGGGTTGGCGGGTGTGGCACTGGAGGGTTGGAGATAGTGACTGGCTTATCAAGGGCCTGAGGTGGCACAAGGGTTGGCGGGTGTGGCACTGGAGGGTTGGAGATAGTGACTGGCTTATCAAGGGCCTGAGGTGGCTGAGTGGAGATGGTGACTTGCTCATCCAGGACTTGGAGTGGCTGGGTGGAGATGATGATTGGCTCAGAGGCCTGGAGTGGCTCGTCAATTGGATCAGTAGGAGGCTGGACTCATAGTGCTGCAAGATCATTTTCTGTCTCAATAACCTCCTGAGGCAAGCTAGTGGAAGTGAGTCCAACCTTTGGATCCTCTCCGAGCAAAGATTTATGTATCCTACCAGCATGTTAATATGTAAAACAAACAAATACACACTTTTTTAGTTTAAGAATTTGTACATGTAAAAAATAAAATCTTACTCCAAAAGGGAAAGTAAATTAAAAAGACAACTTATAAAATGTCTCTTCTGAATTATCGTTGTCAAGCAATAGCATACAACGTAAGTAAATTTAATTCTATTAACTTATCGTCCTTCTATATAAAAACGTTGTCTTATTTACTATTCATTCTCCCTTCTCATGACCTTGCCCTGCTCTACTTCATTTACTTAACTTTTCCTCCTTTTCATTCTCTCCGTTTAGAGCTTTTGGTCATTTTCTACAATTTTCACATAATCATTCGAAATCCTTCTCTTACATTTATACATATTTCTAAATTTCCTCACTCTCCATTAATGCAATGTTCCTCATTAACTTCTTTTCTTCCGCTTCATGCTCGTTTATCATTACTGATCCAATTTTCTTAATTATCTGACTTCATTGTAGTAATACACGGATATATATATATATACATATATATATATATATATATATATATATATATATATATATATATATATATATATGTATATATATATATATATATATATATAGAGAGAGAGAGAGAGAGAGAGAGAGAGAGAGAGAGAGAGAGAGAGAGAGAGAGAGAGAGAGAGAGAGAGAGAGAGAGTAAACCATCAGAACACTTATTCCATTGCTGATATAAGAATTCCTTTATTACTGAAAACAAAGGGGAAAAAAGGTGGCCCCTCTTTTATGTAGGCAAAAATTTCATGGTTTGTCGCTCAATAAATTTAAGTGTTGGATAATTAGTTTATATTATTTAACTTGTTGTCATTTGCCAAATATTCACATAGACTTTCGACTTTATTCCAATTACCCTCTTAGTGTAATTAACGATATTTTATCATTATCATTCCATAAAACAAGTATTGAAAGTGAACTTGTCAAAGACATCCTTCCAAATTTTCCAAGTCAAGAATCACTTCTAACGCTCTCGCAACTTTTTGAGTTGAGAATATCCGTGTATAACTATAATGAAGTCAGATAATTATGAAAATTGGATCAGTAATGATAAACGAGCTTGAAGCGGAAGAAAAGAAGTTAATGAGGAACATTGCATTAATGGAGAGTGAGGAAATTTAGAAATATGTATAAATGTAAGAAAAGGATTTCGAATGATTATGTGAAAATTGTAGAAAATGACCAAAAGCTCTAAACGGAGAGAATGAAAAGGAGGAAAATTTAAGTAAATGAAGTAGAGCAGGGCAAGGTCATGAAAAGGGAGAATGAATAGTAAATAAGACAACGTTTTTATATAGAAGGACGATATATATAAATATATATATATATATATATATATATATATATATATATATATATATATATATATATATTCATGCAGATGCCGAGACTGGTATGTGTACGGTCAGTAAATGATTGCACCAATTTTGATTACTATATATATATATATATATATATATATATATATATATATATATATATATATATATATATATATATATATATATATATATACACAGTATATACTTATGTATATCACATTCTGCATCCATTATAACTTATTTTGTAAGCTCGATAAAGACCAAAATATTTACCAAAGGCCATATATATATATATATATATATATATATATATATATATATATATATATATATATATATATATATATATAATGTGTAAAGATCATGAATATTCGTATTCTAATTGCCTAAATATTAATTTGGAAGTCAAGGACATTAATACAATAAAAATGTAACACCAGTCATAAAACATACCGAATTGATTTTCTATCTTTTTCTCCTGATCTCTCTTTAAATACACACATATACAAACAGACACACACACACACACACACACACACACATATATATATATATATATATATATATATATATATATATATATATTATATATATATATATATATATATATATATATATATATATATATACACACACATACATATGTGTGTGCACTCATGCAGAATAGATAAGGTAACTGGTTTATTTATGAAATTTAACCTTTCTACTTTACGGGCAATAATGATAATTCAAATAAGATTTTGCAAATCATAGTCCTCTGCAACCTCATAAAGCAAATACATTTATATATAATTTATTAAAAATTATATGGTATATACTGTACGTTTTACAAATTTCCATATATGTAGCATATACAGTATTTACATATGAATGAATAAATATATGTATAAAGATAAGTATAGAAAAAACATAAAAATACATAGATAGATATATCTCTTTAACTACGGTATATATATATATATATATATATATATATATATATATATATATATATATATATATATATATATATATATATATATATATATACTAACTCTTACTCCGGTGATACTTAGGCCACATTTTGACCCATGACCGCTCGTGATAGGATTCTCCACTCTTCTCTATCCTGTGCCTGATGGAACCATTCACTCGGGTTTCCCCCAGAGATTCTTACATCCTCCTCAAAGGATCTTCTCCAATCTTTTTTGCCCGTCCTACAGTTCTTCTTCCAGCAACCTCAGCTAAGAATATCCTCTTTGGAGCTCTACCCTCATCCATACGAGCCATGTGTCCTGCCCAATGGAGTCTTCTTGATGGAATTACATCGCATATATTTGGTTGGTTTGTACCATTTCCTATTTCTCTATCATGTCGTCTTTTCCATCCATTTATTTCTTGGTCATAGATGGGCCCTTCTATTCTTCTCAGAATCCCGTTCTCAGAAATTTCTCTCTCTCTCTCTCTCTCTCTCTCTCTCTCTCTCTCTCTCTCTCTCTCTCTCTCTCTCTCTCTCTCTCTCTCTCTCTCTCTCTCTCTGTATGTATATATATACGTATATATGTATATATATACATATATATATGTGTATATATATATATATATATATATATATATATAAATATATATATATACCCATGTGTACACATTTCAGAAATGGAAAGGTGAAGTCATGGAAATGATATGATTAGAAAAAAATAAAAGACACAACACACAATGCTCGTCTTTCTCATTGTAAACGGAAATAGTATTTTTCTTATATAGAATTTTGTTGTCTCATGTTTCTCAACACCTATTGCATTAACGACATCCTATGACTGATATAATCGAAATCTGCGTTTAATTAACATAAAACAACGCATACTTTAACACGGTTTGTCACACAAACTCACGAATCCCTTCCAGCCTACACACGCCAACAAGACAAACATAAGCCCCAAACCCATTTCATTCCAAAGGAAATGGAAATAATCTTGCAGGTTATCAGCATAATCCCGGAGGCCAGAAAATTTCGAGTCCAAAGTTTTCTCATCTTGAAATCTCTCGAGCTTTACGAAATAGTTACAAGTAGATGGCGAGAGACAAAGTGGGGTTGGAGAGGGTGAAACAACATCTCTCGTAGGATAAACTTCTCAATCTGGGAATTATTTCAAGTGATTCCAAGAAAGACTAAGAGGGAACACTAGGATCTTAGTAATTTAGTCGATTCCCGGAGTTTGCGTGAGCGTGTTATGTTAAATATGTATAAGAATTAGTTAAGCGTCATAACAACTCTGATTCAAACTGAAATAGATATTCTTAGATATCTTCATTCAAGTGTTTCCTTTAGTAAAGTGGGGATAAAAAGATCTTATTGATCTTTACAAAAAATTATGACTCATGGAAATGATATTTTGAAAGTCTGCTCTGATAATAGGAACCCCAAAAAATAGAAAAATACATTAAATAAGAAATTCATGTAACAACATGTTAAAGATATTTGAATTTCAAAAATACAATTCTTTGCTGTATTTTGAAGAAACAAACTATTAAAAATAAGAATTATATATACACTAAAATTCTGATATAATTCTGGTTTATATAATATAAATGTTCCTAAAATATCTACATGAATATATTTTGATTTTCAAAACGAACTTACATTACACGAGTGATAAATATCCATATAAAATAGGAAACGTAGACACCGTACCTGAAAAAATATCAATTCATTTTTATTTTTGTTTGATATATATTCCATCTTTAAACTATTACAAGCTACGAAAATATCCTTAAGCGCACATACATTACTTAGGGGAAAAATTATACGTATATATATATATGCATATATATATATATATATATATATATATATATATATATATATATATGTAAATATATATATATATATATATATGTAAATATATATATATATATATATATATATATATGTACATATATATATATATATGTGTGTGTGTGTGTGTGTACAAATATATATATATATATATATATATATACAGTATATATATACTCTATATATAAAACTTTGCTCTATGTAATGTGCGTGCGCTTGAGGATATTTTTGTATCTTGTAAGGACTTATAGATGAAATATATATAAAAAAATAAAAATGAGTTGATACATATATACATAAATAAATTATATATATACACTTATATATATATATATGTATATATATATTCATATATATACAGTATATATATATATATATATATATATATATATATATATATATATATAAACCCGTCGGTTTTCATGATAAAGGAGAACGGAGGTAGAAAAGTAGTTGTTGCACTATGCGAACTATATTATGATCATTATTACTACCTAGACTAAATCCTTATTGGAAAAGCAGGATTCAATAACCCCAAGGGCTCCAACATGGAAAATAGCCCAGTGAGGAAAGGAAATAGAATAGTGTAGCCTTAGGCAAGAAAACTCTAACCCAAGCCAGTGGGAGACCATGGTACTGAGGCTATGGCACTACCCATGACTAGATAACAATGGTTTGTTTTTGGAGTGTCCTTCTAGAAGAGCTGCTTACCATACATTGTTAAAAAGTTGCTTTAAAAAACGGTTAATGTCAGAAACAATTTATTCCATGACTTTTAGCGTTTTAAAAACTTATTTTGACGTAAAGAAGGGATATTATGGTCACCAATCCGTAAAAGATAATAACAAAGTATGGTAAAATTACGGTCGCCCGTATTTTACTGAAATACGGCTGAGAACAGTATATTTTTTTTACAGAGAATTTCCGATTAAATTAAATTTTTTAAAGTGGAAAGTAGCCACTGAAGAATTATTATATTGCAGTACTCAAACCCTTGAGTGATGAAGGATTATTTGGTCATCTTAGTGTTAGCAGGTAAATGAGAAAAGGTATATGTGTGAAGTATAGACCAGACTGTGTGTGATGCTGCCGCGTACGTCCATGATAGGAATGGAATGAGAGGTGACAAATCAAACTCGTAGATTCTTTAAAATCTTGTATACTGAAGATATACGGACATCCACGTGAAAACAGTGGCGAGGCAGCTCCATTCTTGTCACTAAAGTAATCACTGGACAATGACTGACTATGCATGTGGCCGAGAGAAAAACAAGTGTTGACACATAGGATTACCTTGTTGCTACGATGCAATGGAATTGTGGTCTTAAAATGTGAAAATATAAATGGTAACATAAATATTATTCTTCTACAAAATATTAATAAAGTGAAAGTACATAACTGCCTATAAACTGTACGTAATGTTAATTATATACAACATAATATCAGGCTATTCGATGTAAGTGTAGACAAAAGAAAAAAAATGAGCCGTACTTAGAGAGCGATCCAATGCATTGCTGTCTGGACTGTTAAAGGATCCAAATAGACCTTGGTCTTCCTGAGCAAGAATTTTTTCTCACAGTCTGTTCAAATATATATCACTCCCATCATAATCGTGAAGACCAATCAAAACTATACCAAAGATCGCTATGTAATCTGATTAATAATTACAAGCACAGCGATATTCGTCTTTGTTACCTTATCACTGAATATTTTCTTTATATGCAAATATTAGCCATGCATTAAGTCTAAAACATATACTTTCCTCTTCGAACACTGTGGTCCTTAAATTTCTTTTGGTTTATTGACTGGAGTATTAGCTTCAATTTGCACTGTTGTATTATTATTAGATTTCATATAAATATACCCTGTTCCTGGTGATGGTCGTGTAACCAATGTTCTTAACACGCACACTGACAACCTGTACAGTACTCTTCGGTACATTTTCTTTATCTAGTGATTTATTACATGTTACATTCTGAAGTATTCATAACTCTTTTTTAATTTTAAATCTTTTTATATATTGATTTTAGTCAGTGGTTGTTTACTTAAAAATTTGATCGATTTTATGTTATTCTTAAAAAATGTAAGCAATAATAATAATGATAAGGATAATAATAATAATAATAATAATAATAATAATAATAATAATAATAAAAATAATGAATATACAAATAAATAGATAAATTCATAAATAATCTTTTGACATGATAATTTAACCAAAGAAGGCTGCAATAGATAAAGACTTACATTATGAATGATTTTTTTACTCTCAAATTATGATTTTTCTTGTAGCGTTGGTAACACACACAAACACACACACACGTCCCGCACACATACATACACACACACACACACATATATATATATATATATATATATATATATATATATATAGAGAGAGAGAGAGAGAGAGAGAGAGAGAGAGAGAGAGAGAGAGAGAGAGAGAGAGAGTAGTAGTAGTAGTAGTAGTAGTAGTAGGAGTAGTAGCAACAGCCGCAGTAGTAGTAGTAGTAGTAGTGCTATCTTTATGAGCAACAAGAAAATCAACAGCAGCAGTAGTATTAATAACGACAATGATAATACTGAAAACAAGAGCAATCAGAGATTTCTGACCTCCGCCAAAGGGTGATGTTGACATCTGATCCAGATTCCTGATCCTGATCCAGAATACTGATATGGATTATCACCAAAATTTATTGGAGTCGTCCAAGGCCTATGATTTATCTGTGGTGTGAATTTCGTCAAAATCGGTCAATTTGCTTTGACCTCTTTTAAAATGGCGAAAAATACAATTCCTGATCCGGATCATCTCCAAAATTTAATGGGGTCATCCATGACCTTAGATCTATCTATGGAGAAAATTTCGCCATAATTGTCAATTTGTTTTGGTGTTATTTTTAAAATGACAAAAAATGTGAATCCGGGTCCGTATCCTGATCATCTCCAAAATTTAATGGGGTCATCCATGACCTTAGGTCTATCTGTGGTGAAAATTTCGTTACAATCCGTTTTGAGTAATTTTAACGTAATTCTTTCCACAGACAGAAAGAATACAGACACACAGATGAATCCGTATCTAGAATCCGAATCAGGAAATGGATCATCTCCAAAAGTTAATGGAGTCGCCCATAGCCTAAGATTTATTTGTGGCGGAGATTTCGTCAAAATCCATCAATTTGTGTTGAGGTGATTTCTAAAATTGTGATAAAACACAAATCCGGATATGGAATCCAGATCACCTCCAAAATTTAATTGGGTCATCTATAACCTAAGATCTATCTGTGGTGAACATTTCGCGAAAATCAGTTGAGTAGTTTTGACGTAATACTATCCACAGACACAGACAATTAAATACATAAATACAGTAAACCGACTCGAAAATATAACCTTCTTGGCGGAGATAATAGTTGATATCAAAGCATTATTTTTTGGTAAATGTAATTCGTTCGAACAAACGTAAACTTTCTTATTACTTGTTAAATCGATTACCAGTTAAGTATTAACTAATGAGCGGAGTGAATGTCAGTGACTTATTTCCACAAACAACGAGCTTTTATAACAACAGTTTCCGTGAAAGAAGGCCACAAATATTCAAACAGATTGATACAAGTACATACAGGCATTACAAGTTATTAGTGCGAGGGGAGAGCGATAACGACAATACATTATATAAAAAAACAGAAATACTGTTACAGTGTACGAGTGTGTGATACGCATGCAGTACATGGCTCTCCCCCCTAAAAATGACATGCGCCCTACTCTTGATAGGCATACTGTAAGCGGGTCATCTGGCAGGAGATATGCAAGTTTTCGGATATTACTGTAGACCCAGTCTTCTTTGCCACGCATGTTCAGGAGGAATGCTTTCGATGTACGACGGATCACGAGGTAAGGGCCCGTGTAAAGGGGCATTAATGGTGGCCTGCTAGTGTCCTTGTGCAAGAAAATGAGAGTTGTTGAGTGCAGACCTGTCGACATGTGTTACTTAGCTGGGGGGCTTGTAAGACTGGCGGCATGGAGTAAATTTTCCCACAATATGAAATGGCCCTGGAGATTGTCAGAGGAGGTTGCAGACGGAAAAATTCGGCAGGGACGACCAACAGGTCGCCATACACCATTCCAGCTGACAAGACATCAAAAGCGTCTTTAGAAGTAGTCCTTAGTCACAGGAGGACCCAAAGAAGCTGGATAAACCATTTGGAGTCCTTGCAACAAGACATTAAAGCTGCTTTGAGGGTACAGTGAAAACATTCAACCATACAGTTGGCTGCAGGGTTGTATACGATTGTTTGATGGAGGGTGATACAGAAGAGATTTGCCAATGATGTCCACAACTGAAAGGTGAAAGTAATATACTCAGGGGTACCAAATCTTGCTATCCAGCCTGAAAGTAAGGTAGATGTACACGAGGCAGATGTTGAAGTTTCCATGGGAATGGCTTCAGGCCAACAAGTGTAGCGGTAAACTGGTAACGATGTAGGTAAGGATATGGCACTTAAATTATTTTAGGTGAGGAATCTAAGGTTAGTGGTGTTCTTGAGCTTGTTTCACTTTTAAAATGTGAGTTTTCACTCATAACTTTTGAAATTTTACACCCGGTCTATCCCGATGAACTACAAAGGCTCTCGTTATTTGATATAACTGTAGAAATAAACACACTGTATTGTTTATTGTCATATTCCCCGTTTATTCAAATAGTGAGGGATAATTGTGCCCTTTTATCATTTTGGTTTTTCAGTCTGTCACATAGAATTAGGTGAGGCGGCAGATCCCAAGTGACGTTAAGGAGCGTGACTCGACCCTATTTAAAACAATATTATTCTGGGGTTACTTCAAAATCTAACTTATTTTTTTTCTCGAATGAATATTTTCCATTTGGAAAACAATTTTATATAAAAAGATCTCTAAATAGGAAAATCTCTTGGTATTTAAAATTTTCATATCTATTATGTGATTGATTAATTATCACTTACTTGGCATCCTGACATCTAAGATTATTGACGCCGAGGAATAGAATTTACCTTTAAAAGCAACTACAGTATTTCTAATATGGAAATTTTTCGTATTTTATAAAAGGGAATGCACAGAATGTAGGCTATAAATTACCTATCTTTTCATGTTTAAATAAAAAATTATCAATATATAATTCAAGTAGAGGCAATTTTCTCTGAAAACCTCATATATTGATAAATCAGGGTTCAATGTTTTCTGTACAGACTGATTAGATAGACTTTAGTAGTCTAAGTATGGGCTTTAAGCAATAATTTTCCTCACCACTGGGGATCATAAAGGCATAATCATTATATTTTAAGGTTATCTACTAACGAGTGGTGAGCCCCTTCCCTTAAAAGCAAACATATCACTCCCCACACACACATAAACACACACACACACACACACGCACACACACACACACACACACACACACACACATATATATATATATATATATATATATATATATATATATATATATATATATATATATATATATATACAGTATATGCTACATTTACCGAATGCGCACAGACTTGGTAACAATATATTCTTGTCCGTATATTTTTTCTGTGCAAATTATACGCTTTTGGTCTAGATATTTATTGTCTCTGACATTTTATATATATTTCAGCATAAACATAACTGAAATAGTACAAATATATAAACAAGCACACAAAACTATAAATGTATACCTTAGGCTTAAAGATACTTGCAGCAAACGTTTATTTACAAATATCATAATATAGTGTATAAGAAATCGGATAATCCATTCTTCAGAAAATCATAGAAAACGGTTGAATTACTGTATTTGGGATACTAAAATAAATAGCTTTCTCTGTAGCCAAGTCAATAAATGGGTGTGTACAAGACCAGATATGATTGTATAAATATACAAAAAGGAGTATTTAGCAAAGGAGATTATTTTTCATAGAAAAATATTTAAAACATGAAATATGGTTGTTCGTAAAGCACAAAATGTAAAAATCTGAATTTCAAAACTCCAAGCCAGAGGTCGTGAGTCACGCTTAAGATGAAGTATTAACCAAGAATTCTTATTCACTTTTATTTTCCTACTTTGCCTTCCTCTTTAAAACTTTAATTCGAGAGAAACAAGTGATTCATTATGAAAGCAATTTCATAAACTTGTGGATGTTTTTATTTCAGTTATTCATCGTTGCAGTATCAAACGAAAGAAAAGATTTCGAAAATATGTTTGAATGATGTTAAAAGATGAATTGACCTCATTAACAATAATATATCATCTTGATTTGTCCATAAGTTCAATTCTTCCCACTATTTATTCTTTAAGTAAATTTCAGAGTGATGCTAAACAAAGAATGAACCCTTTCACAAAGTGTTATGACTTCCAACCAAAGAGATTTGTTAAAGTGGAAAGCCATGTTTCCGATCTCTCATCGAGCTAATCACTACTTCTGAAGTTGGCTGGGAGCTGCAGCACTCGGAAGTGAACAATTTGCATATTGTCAGTGACGTGGCTGCTTATATAATCCCATGCGTTTAATTAAGCCTCAAAGCTGCACAGTTGCCAGAGGAGTCTTATTGCAGTGCCAAAATTAATCCCCACAAACTTCTGACCCTTCAAAATTGAAGAGGATTCCGTCTTTAAGAGAGTTTTTGCAAGTTTATAATTAAGGCGACATGAGTCGCTCTTGAACTGAAAACCTCCCTTGAGAGAATATTTTGGAAGGAATGTTTGATTGCATTAGTGCCTTCGTAAAGTTTCGCTGGGGGAATGTAATGTTACGTTAAACTTTTAATGGGAATTTAATCTTAGCTTCGGGAGATTATGAGGTTTCCGAAGTTTTCAAAGAGGGAAAGTATTAGTAGCGTTATTCATTCAAATAAGTTTCGAATTGAAATATATTTTGCCAAATAATAAAGATTACCTTATGTACAATTGGTCAACAGAAGATATCACTAGTCGTCTTAATCCTGTTGACAGGTGCTAGTTTCAGACTTATCCAAGTATCGGAAATTAAGTGTTTTTGAGTGATGGCATATTTTCTTTTAGACAGAAGCCTAGAAATTTTCAGCATATAAAAGTTCACCAAACTATTTAAAACACGTATAAAAGTCTGAAAATCATAATTCACCAGGGGAATAAGAGAAACATCACGCAAACAGGTCGATATTACTTCAATTCAGGTTTCTATAGTGTCTGTATTATGATGAGAGTTGAAAGGAAAGCAAGGGAATATAACCTCAGCTACCCTTACCAAAACTTATTTGCATCGCCGTGTCTTTATGGCTACTTACTTGATTGCAGGCGAAGTGCTATGATTCCGTACACTTCGTTAACACTGAAAAACAATCAAAGTGCATTTATGTTATTAGAACACAACGAAGACGTAGTCCTCTGGTGTCCAAATCCTTATGTTCACAAACACGAGTACGGAACTCATGCTTTAAGGGAAAAAATAAAACCATCAAAAGATCTAACACGCACTAACTCACGATATTGTTATAAATTACTGAGAAATGGTTTTATAATAAGAAATCGTGCAAATTAATGCATAAACAATATCAAAGCTGTGCCCAGATAACACGTCTTCACAATGAAGGAGGTTAAAATTTTTGGAAGAGACGCTCCTAAACATCAAATTTCAAATGAGACGTGACAGGCAAACGATTAAACAGAAGGATTCATATTTTATCAGTTTGAACACACACACATATCATGGGCGTCAACAGGTGGGGGACGGAGGGGACAAGTCCCCCCCACTTTTCAAAGTGGGGGGGGACATAGTATCATTTGTCCCCCCCCCCCCCACATTTTTAGTATTCACTATGGTGATTATACCAATGTAATATTCAGCTAAAGGATGAAACTAGAAATTATGTCCGTGCGTCCACAGGCGATTGCTGAGGAGTTCATCCGAGCAGAAGACAAACGAAGGACCATTTTTGGTAGATTCTGACTAACAGAATTGCTAGGATTGACACAGGTTATTTTTCGTCTTAATACTTTAAATGATATGATAATAATCTTATTTGAATGAAACAACATGAGTCTTGCTTTCATATAATGTGAATTAATCATTTAATAAGTCATGCATGTTGATTTAATCAGGCTTTATTAAAATTTTCAAGTAATATAATAGTGTTTATATCTTAATCATTACAGAGGGTCTAAGGTAATACTTCATGCTCAAAGCTTTAATGTCATCATGTTTGGCCAATGAATTTAAGAAATATTAAAATTATTTTGTATAACTTGACAGACAGATACAAAATTAAAAGGCTTATAACAAGATTTCAGGCAGGATACAGGTCTTGTATTTTGCTGAAATATGTTGCTCAGGTGCCTTTAAAAGCACCAAAAAAGGTAATAAATTAAAAAGCTGTGAGGGCTCGCTGCGCTCGCCAGCCTCGCCTGTCAATGTCCACCCCACATTTTAGAAGCCAGTGACGCCCTTGACACACACATACACACATATATATATATATATATATGTGTGTGTGTGTGTGTGTGTGTGTGTGTATCTTACTACCAGGATTGATTACTGCAACTCTATCTATTACAATTTACCAAATGTGCAACTTAAGAAATTACAAAACATGATAAACAGAGGAGCAAGACTGATAGAAGGTGTCCCACCTAGAGAAAGGATCACCCCTATACTAATCGATTTACACTGGCTGCCGATTAAAGCGGGAATTGAATTCAAAATATGTACAATAACCCACCAAGTTAACAGAACCGGGCGTCCAAAATACTTAGAGAATTGCTACATATTGCGCAGCCAACAAATTGTGTCCACACGAGAATAGTTACAGATGGCTTCAAACTGTTGGAACCTACTTTAGGCTCCAGAGCCTTTAAATATGCGGCCCCGAGACTAAATAATAAGCTCCCACGAAACACTCAAGAGGAAACTAAAGATTTTCTTATTTCAACATTCATGCAACAGTAACGATTTAACAGTAAATGAACAGTAAGCGATATGAAACATTAAATACTCTGAACGAACGAAGTAAAACGACAGTGGAGGTCCTGTAGAGAGTAGGGTTCCCCTGCCGTATAGGACCGGTAAAGCAGCCATCAAAGTAAGTATACAGTATATGTGTGTATTTATAAATATATACATACATATATATATATATATATATATATATATATATATATATATATATATATATATATATATATATATAACTTAAACAAATATGGCTCTGGAGAGTAGAAATTTTCAGCACAGAAGAGCATTTTAACTGCCTATAAGTACTGGCAAAACGCCTTCTAAATGGGATATTCGTTAACGGGGGTGAAAGGGTTTGTGCATCGCCATGATCAGGAAAACTGTTCTAGTCAGGGCCACCCATACTAGGTTGGTTTGCTGTGAACAATTAGATTTAAAGTTTCCCACTATCACAAACCTGCAATGGCTAGCGTGGTGAAGAATACTATATTGGCCAACCCCCAGACATGAATCCGAAAATGAATCTGCAGTGGACTAGACACGATTGTTGTTGTTGTTGTTGTGTGTGTGTATATATATATATATATATATATATATATATATATATATATATATATTGCTACTAGCTAAGCTACAACCCTGGTTGGGAAAGCAAGATGCTATAAGCCCAAGGGCTCCAACAGGGAAAAATAGCCCAGTAGGGAAAGGAAAGAAGGAAATAAATACACGATATAAGAGGTAATGAACAATTAGAATAAAAATTTCAAAAACAATAACAACATTAAAACAGATACTTCATATATGAAATATAAAAAGATTTATGTCAGCCTGTATGACATGGAAACATTTGCTGAAAGTTCGAACTTTTGAAGTTTTACCGATTCAACTACCAAATTAGGAAGATCATTCCACAACTTGGTCACAAATGGAATAAAACTTCTAGAGTAGCCTACTGCGTAGTATTGAGCCTCATGATGGAGAAGGCCTGACTATTAGAATAAACTGCATGCCTAGTATCACGAAGAGGATGGAACTGTCCGGAAGATCTGAATATAAAGGATGGTCAGGATTATAAAAAATCTTATGCAACATGCATAATGAACTAATCGAACGACGGTGCCAGAGATTAATATCTCGATCAGGAATAAGAAATTGATAAACCGTAAGTTGCTGTCCAACAATTTAAGATGAGAATCAACAACTAAAGACCAGACAGGAGAACGATATTCGAAACAAGGAAGAATGAAAGAATTAAAACACTTCTTCAGAATAGATTGATCACCAAAAATCTTAAAAGGCTTTCTCAATAAGACAATTTTTTTTTTTGTGCAATTGAAGATGACACAGACCTAAAGTGTTTCTCATGAGTAAATTTGTTGTCGAGAATCACACCTAAAATTTTAAGTCATACAAAGAAAGAAAAAACAATATCAATGCTGAGGTCCGGATGGTGAGGAGCCACTGTCCCTGACCTACTTACAATCATACTTTGAGTTTTGTTAGGATTCTACTTCATACCTCATAATTTTCACCATGCACTAACTTTAGCTATACCTCTATTAAGGGATTCAACAACCCCAGATCTACATTCAGGATATGGAATTGATGCACAGAGTGTAGCATCATCTGCTTATGCAACAAGCTTGTTTTCAAGGCCAAACCACACGGCATGTGCATATAGTATGAAAAGTAATGGGCCAAGAACACTACCCTGTGGACCACCAGACATCACATTCCTATACTCACTATAGTGCCCATCAACAGCAACTCTTTGCAATCTATTACTTGAAAATTCAATAATGATGCTAAAAAAACGACCCACCCACTCCCAAATGTTTAAGTTTGAAAGCAAAGGCCTCATGATTAATAGGGTCAAAGGCAGCACTAAAATCAAGGCCAATCATATGAAATTCCTAACCAAAATCACGGGATTTCTGTACTGTATTGGAGATTGTAAGAAGGGCATCACATGCTCCAAGGCCTTTACGAAAACCAAAATGCAAAATAGGGAACAGATGATTACCTTCAGCAAACCTATTGAGAGTTTTTGCCAAAAGACGTTCAAAAACTTTAGATAATATGGGTGTTATGGAAATTGGGCAGTAATCAATTGGACTAGAGCTACCACAAACACATTTACATAGTGGAGTAACATTACCAATTCTCCAACAAGTGCTAAAAGCTCCTCTTCTTGCTAACTTGCGCAAAATGACAGATAACTTTGGAGCTAAGAAATCTGCAGTTTTTATAAAAAAAAAAAAAAAATACAATTTGTGTCTACCCTTCCATATGCATCAAGTTCCATCAAGAGAGCTTTAATTTCACAAGATCGAGAAGCTAAACTGCTTAGTTTAGCCCCCAGGAAAACAAGAATGAGGAAGTTCAAGTTTTGCATTATTTTGATTACTGTCAAACACATCAGCCTAAAGGGTTGCCTTTTCCTTTGGAATGTGAGTGACTGAGCCATCTGGTTTAGGTAAAGGAGGAACTGTTGCATCTACACCAAAGAGTGTAGATTTAAGGGTAGCCCATCACTTATGTTCCTGCTACCACAAACACATTTACATAGTGGAGTAACATTACCAATTCTCCAACAAGTGCTAAAAGCTCCTCTTCTTGCTAACTTGCGCAAAATGACAGATAACTTTGGAGCTAAGAAATTTGCAGTTTTTATAAAAAAAACAAAGAAAAAATACAATTTGTGTCTACCCTTCCATATGTATCAAGTTCCATCAAGAGAGCTTTAATTTCACAAGATCGAGAAGTTAACTGCCTAGTTTAGCCCCAGGAAAACAGGAATGAGGAAGTTCAAGTTTTGCATTATTTTGATTACTGTCAAACACATCAGCCTAAAGAGTTGCCTTTTCCTTTGGAATGTGAGTGACTGAGCCATCTGGTTTAGGTAAAGGAGGAACTGTTGCATCTACACCAAAGAGCGCAGATTTAAGGGTAGATGGCACTTATGTTCCTGGGTTGTAGCAGAACAGGTTTCTTTTATGGTTAAATTGTATTCCTTTTTAATTCAAGCATAAACTCTTTGAGCAAAAGCTGTAACCTGAGAATAGTTATTCCAAGTCAAATCTGATCTGTTACCCTTCCAAAGATGATAAGCCGCCTGCTTCTCCAAATAAGCACATCTACAATCATCATTGAACCATGGTTTTTCCTTCACTCGGTACCTTAGCACACGAGAAGGGCTACACATATCGAGTTGACTAGATTCTCATTCAAAAGGACAACAGGATCACCTTTACTATACAATTGTGACCAATTCAAGCCCAAAAGATCATGGAAAATCTTATTCCAGTCTGTTTGAGATTTCATATAAATCTTACATGAGTATGATACATCAGGGACAGGCTGCTCAGTCTTCACTACTAATGAAATCTAGGCATGATCATATGTCCCAACTGGACAACCAACCTTACTTGTTATAACGCCACGGGAGTCGGTATATACGAGGTCCAAGCAGTTACCAGACCTGTTACCAGACCTGTGAGTTACTCACAGCGTGATTCAAAGGCAAAGTCTAAAGCTCTTAAGCTATGGCGATTGGTAGGAGAAACAGAATTTAACCACTCCCTATGATGAGCATTGAAATCACCAACAAAGACAAAAGAGGTCTTGCTATCATCTTGTATCTTAGCCATAATGGTAAGAAGACAATCGAAGATAAAATCATCATGTCTGGATTCCGGTAGATTGAATACAAATAGGTGTTTTATATATATATATATATATATATATATATATATATATATATATATATATATATACATACTGTGTATATATATATACGCACATAATATAAATATACATCAATATATATATACTGTATATAATATATACATATATATATATATATATATATATATATATATATATATATATATATATATATATATATACACATATATATACAAATATATATATATATATATATATATATATACATATACATATATATACACACATATATATACAAATATATATATATATATATATATATATATATATATATATATATATATATACAGTATATACATATTTAGTATATGTCCGTGTGTGAGACGGTCAAAATATACAGGAATTATTGCCTAAATCATTCTCATCCAGTGAATTTGTACATATTTTAGTGAAATATTATTTTGTTGCTTGTTTGTTACAATAAAAAGAGGAACCTGTTCGCAGTAATTTTCTAGTTGAAGAAAGAGCTCAACTGGCAATTTCCGCATGGCATGTAATGTAAACCATAGTTTCGCAATGCTATCGGCGTCCTTAGAAGCTGAATGAATAATAATTACGTATCGATTCTCTCTCTCTCTCTCTCTCTCTCTCTCTCTCTCTCTCTCTCTCTCTCTCTCTCTTTGGGAAGCGTAAATCTTTTATCTGAAAATGGAAAGCATTTACTCGACGACACATGTAATGTTTTCTTTCCCTTCTGGCTTTCAGATAATCAGGAACTGATGTGTCTTATGTCGGGTAAGGAAATAATGGAATATCTTTATTTCCAGACTAATGGCGTCTGCAATGAATCATTTCATTTACACATTATCGCTTTTATTGCAAGCCTTTTTAAAAGTTCACGTGTACTATAATTTGTTTTCGATAAATTTCATAGAAATTAAGTTTTCGACGCAGATTTTTTTTTCTTCTTCATAAAATCTTACATGATGTCTCCGATGTCTCCTAGCAATACAGTTTGTTTTCCTCACTAACCACAGAAACTGGCAGTGGTGAGCAGCATCTTTTGTGCCTCTAAAACTTTAACTAAAGGTTTTCTCGTATGACTCTTTTATAAAGCACTTTCGTTTCAGCATAATACGTAATTAATAATCATATATCACCTTTTTTTGTCAAAATTCAAGTAACATTAATTGATAAACATACGGTAGAAAAAATCCAGATTTTATTTCGGTTGCATCAATGATGGTTTATATATCTAAATACAACTTATGGTATAATACTCAATAGTTTCACCTTCTGAATGAGTTCATTTAGTAATAAATTCCTCTTTAAAACATAAACAAGTAAAAAAACCTATGAAACTTCACAGAATGTCTAATAGAAGAAATAACTAACAAACAATTCTAATTGCACAAACTCCCCATCCACACTTCTCTCCCAAAGCAAGGAAATGTATAAACACAACCACGCACGTTACTATATTAAAATAATTAACTATTCTATGTGAATAACATAATTCATTAATCCCATATTACGGCACTAGGACAGATTAATTCATTTCATTCATAATACACTGACTAAATTAGCATAGAGTTATGGAAATGAGCTGAAATTCACAGTCTGCCTATTCATTAAAGCTGTGCAGCTGAGGATATACAACATTCTACTCGAAGTAGGTTCAGTAAAAGACTGATTATCATCATTTTATCATCACTATTAGTAGTATCAGATATAATATTCTTTAATTATTTTAGCCTCGCATGATACTGTACGTCACGTAAAAGGAGAAAGAAGGGGTAAATGTAATAAAAATATAGTAAAAAATAAAAATATAAGTTAAGGTAAAATGTCTGGTTTCAGTTCCAGTTTCATCAGAATAGATACTTACCAGAACATCAGCCGGTCAAGCCCTACCGCCCACTGTAGTGCCCTACCATAGCAGTGGCCTTCCCTGTAAACAGCTTAAACTCACAATCCCATGCAGGGATCGATTTTCTGCCATGCGAATATTAAGCAAACAAATTATCACTGCACTAGCCAGGAGGCTAGTACAGTAAATGAATACACAACACAAAATATAGCATATTATGAAATGAACTTGTGTATATTCGGTAACAGAACACAAATTGAGTTTCTCTATGGGATAACCTCGTTCATTATTGCTCAATTTCATATCTATAGACATTTCTTATAATATTTAAAGAAGGATTACGGAAAAAAAACTACAGAACTCTTGCAAATATGAAAAAAAAAAGGTTGTCTTTATTTTCGTTATTCCATAATTCATTAACAATTTAAGTTATTCCTTACTTCACTAACGACTGAATTAGATTATTGTATGATGTTAATAAATTCCGTAATTTCGATTCGAAAAGATAAAGACTTAGCTTTATCTGGGCATTGCAAACACACCCGATGGAATCAAACTTTGCATCCCCAACAAGGATTTTAATCAGACCATTTGACTATTCACGTGATTTACTTTTCAATAATAACGCAGAAGCTTGGCACAGAGAACTCATTAAACTCGGGAAACAATGATTCCTTTGGCCTCTGCGGAAGAGATGATTGATTTATGAATTCATATGATGAGTAATTTCCTTCTAGAAAATCTGTCTTTAAAATTTCTTTACTGCTAAAACTGATGATGAAATTAATATGTTCTTATTATAATAAAACTAGTGTACGTGACCCGTCAAAAATGACGACTAAATATTTAGATATTAATACACAAACACACACGCAACACCCTAACACTAGGGTATGACTACACCCTCTCCCCTACAGAGGGTATATATAGATATAGATATACATATATATACATTAATTTCATTCTTATACTCACTAACCGGTGATGAGGTGTGGGACAGAAGTATATATATATATATATATATATATATATATATATATATATATATATATATATATATATATAT